>NC_069509.1:99207267-99507267 GCF_027579735.1 Bombina bombina
ATGATTAGGGAAAGCCCCTAGAGAATAAGGTGTCCAATACAGTGCCTGCCGGTTATTTTACATAGTTCCCAAGATTAAAATAATTCCTCAAGGCTATGGAGTATAAAATATGCTTATATATAAATCGTTTTAGCCCAGAAAATGTCTACAGTCTTAAAAGCCCTTGTGAAGCCCTTTTTTTCTCTTCATGTAATAAAAATGGCTTACCGGATCCCATAGGGAAAATGACAGCTTCCAGCATTACATCGTCTTGTTAGAAATGTGTCATACCTCAAGCAGCAAAAGTCTGCTCCCTGTTTCCCCCAACTGAAGTTAATTCCTCTCAACAGTCCTGTGTGGAAACAGCCATCGATTTTAGTAACGGTTGCTAAAAACAGAATTTATGTTTACCTGATAAATTACTTTCTCCAACGGTGTGTCCGGTCCACGGCGTCATCCTTACTTGTGGGATATTCTCTTCCCCAACAGGAAATGGCAAAGAGCCCAGCAAAGCTGGTCACATGATCCCTCCTAGGCTCCGCCTACCCCAGTCATTCGACCGACGTTAAGGAGGAATATTTGCATAGGAGAAACCATATGATACCGTGGTGACTGTAGTTAAAGAAAATAAATTATCAGACCTGATTAAAAAACCAGGGCGGGCCGTGGACCGGACACACCGTTGGAGAAAGTAATTTATCAGGTAAACATAAATTCTGTTTTCTCCAACATAGGTGTGTCCGGTCCACGGCGTCATCCTTACTTGTGGGAACCAATACCAAAGCTTTAGGACACGGATGATGGGAGGGAGCAAATCAGGTCACCTAGATGGAAGGCACCACGGCTTGCAAAACCTTTCTCCCAAAAATAGCCTCAGAAGAAGCAAAAGTATCAAACTTGTAAACTTTGGTAAAAGTGTGCAGTGAAGACCAAGTCGCTGCCCTACATATCTGATCAACAGAAGCCTCGTTCTTGAAGGCCCATGTGGAAGCCACAGCCCTAGTGGAATGAGCTGTGATTCTTTCGGGAGGCTGCCGTCCGGCAGTCTCGTAAGCCAATCTGATGATGCTTTTAATCCAAAAAGAGAGAGGTAGAAGTTGCTTTTTGACCTCTCCTTTTACCGGAATAAACAACAAACAAGGAAGATGTTTGTCTAAAATCCTTTGTAGCATCTAAATAGAATTTTAGAGCGCGAAC
This sequence comes from Bombina bombina, assembly GCF_027579735.1. Taxonomy (NCBI): domain Eukaryota; kingdom Metazoa; phylum Chordata; class Amphibia; order Anura; family Bombinatoridae; genus Bombina; species Bombina bombina. The sequence goes on from NC_069509.1 coordinate 99,208,444, forward strand.
AACATCCAAATTGTGCAACAAACGTTCCTTCTTCGAAACTGGTTTCGGACACAGAGAAGGTACGATAATCTCCTGGTTAATGTTTTTGTTAGAAACAACTTTTGGAAGAAAACCAGGTTTAGTACGTAAAACCACCTTATCTGCATGGAACACCAGATAAGGAGGAGAACACTGCAGAGCAGATAATTCTGAAACTCTTCTAGCAGAAGAAATTGCAACCAAAAACAAAACTTTCCAAGATAATAACTTAATATCAACGGAATGTAAGGGTTCAAACGGAACCCCCTGAAGAACTGAAAGAACTAAGTTGAGACTCCAAGGAGGAGTCAAAGGTTTGTAAACAGGCTTGATTCTAACCAGAGCCTGAACAAAGGCTTGAACATCTGGCACAGCTGCCAGCTTTTTGTGAAGTAACACAGACAAGGCAGAAATCTGTCCCTTCAGGGAACTTGCAGATAATCCTTTTTCCAATCCTTCTTGAAGGAAGGATAGAATCTTAGGAATCTTAACCTTGTCCCAAGGGAATCCTTTAGATTCACACCAACAGATATATTTTTTCCAAATTTTGTGGTAAATCTTTCTAGTTACAGGCTTTCTGGCCTGAACAAGAGTATCGATAACAGAATCTGAGAACCCTCGCTTCGATAAGATCAAGCGTTCAATCTCCAGGCAGTCAGCTGGAGTGAGACCAGGTTCGGATGTTCGAACGGACCTTGAACAAGAAGGTCTCGTCTCAAAGGTAGCTTCCATGGTGGAGCCGATGACATATTCACCAGATCTGCATACCAAGTCCTGCGTGGCCACGCAGGAGCTATCAAGATCACCGACGCCCTTTCCTGATTGATCCTGGCTACCAGCCTGGGGATGAGAGGAAACGGCGGGAATACATAAGCTAGTTTGAAGGTCCAAGGTGCTACTAGTGCATCCACTAGAGCCGCCTTGGGATCCCTGGATCTGGACCCGTAGCAAGGAACTTTGAAGTTCTGACGAGAGGCCATCAGATCCATGTCTGGAATGCCCCACAGATGAGTGACTTGGGCAAAGATTTCCGGATGGAGTTCCCACTCCCCCGGATGCAATGTCTGACGACTCAGAAAATCCGCTTCCCAATTTTCCACTCCTGGGATGTGGATAGCAGACAGGTGGCAGGAGTGAGACTCCGCCCATAGAATGATTTTGGTCACTTCTTCCATCGCCAGGGAACTCCTTGTTCCCCCCTGATGGTTGATGTACGCAACAGTTGTCATGTTGTCTGATTGAAACCGTATGAACTTGGCCCTCGCTAGCTGAGGCCAAGCCTTGAGAGCATTGAATATCGCTCTCAGTTCCAGAATATTTATCGGTAGAAGAGATTCTTCCCGAGACCAAAGACCCTGAGCTTTCAGGGATCCCCAGACCGCGCCCCAGCCCATCAGACTGGCGTCGGTCGTGACAATGACCCACTCTGGTCTGCGGAAGGTCATCCCTTGTGACAGGTTGTCCAGGGACAGCCACCAACGGAGTGAGTCTCTGGTCCTCTGATTTACTTGTATCCTCGGAGACAAGTTCGTATAGTCCCCATTCCACTAACTGAGCATGCACAGTTGTAATGGTCTTAGATGAATGCGCGCAAAAGGAACTATGTCCATTGCCGCTACCATCAAGCCTATCACTTCCATGCACTGCGCTATGGAAGGAAGAGGAACGGAATGAAGTATCCGACAAGAGTCTAGAAGTTTTGGTTTTCTGGCCTCTGTCAGAAAAATCCTCATTTCTAAAGAGTCTATTATTGTTCCCAAGAAGGGAACCCTTGTTGACGGAGATAGAGAACTCTTTTCCACGTTCACTTTCCATCCGTGAGATCTGAGAAAGGCCAGGACGATGTCCGTGTGAGCCTTTGCTTGAGGAAGGGACGACGCTTGAATCAGAATGTCGTCCAAGTAAGGTACTACAGCAATGCCCCTTGGTCTTAGCACAGCTAGAAGGGACCCTAGTACCTTTGTGAAAATCCTTGGAGCAGTGGCTAATCCGAAAGGAAGCGCCACGAACTGGTAATGCTTGTCCAGGAATGCGAACCTTAGGAACCGATGATGTTCCTTGTGGATAGGAATATGTAGATACGCATCCTTTAAATCCACCGTGGTCATGAATTGACCTTGCTGGATGGAAGGAAGAATTGTTCGAATGGTTTCCATTTTGAACGATGGAACCTTGAGAAACTTGTTTAAGATCTTGAGATCTAAGATTGGTCTGAACGTTCCCTCTTTTTTGGGAACTATGAACAGATTGGAGTAGAACCCCATCCCTTGTTCTCCTAATGGAACAGGATGAATCACTCCCATTTTTAACAGGTCTTCTACACAACGTAAGAATGCCTGTCTTTTTATGTGGTCTGAAGACAACTGAGACCTGTGGAACCTCCCCCTTGGGGGAAGCCCCTTGAATTCCAGAAGATAACCTTGGGAGACTATTTCTAGCGCCCAAGGATCCAGAACATCTCTTGCCCAAGCCTGAGCGAAGAGAGAGAGTCTGCCCCCCACCAGATCCGGTCCCGGATCGGGGGCCAACATTTCATGCTGTCTTGGTAGCAGTGGCAGGTTTTTTGGCCTGCTTTCCCTTGTTCCAGCCTTGCATTGGTCTCCAAGCTGGCTTGGCTTGAGAAGTATTACCCTCTTGCTTAGAGGACGTAGCACTTTGGGCTGGTCCGTTTCTACGAAAGGGACGAAAATTAGGTTTATTTTTGGCCTTGAAAGGCCGATCCTGAGGAAGGGCGTGGCCCTTACCCCCAGTGATATCAGAGATAATCTCTTTCAAGTCAGGGCCAAACAGCGTTTTCCCCTTGAAAGGAATGTTAAGTAGCTTGTTCTTGGAAGACGCATCAGCTGACCAAGATTTCAACCAAAGCGCTCTGCGCGCCACAATAGCAAACCCAGAATTCTTAGCCGCTAACCTAGCCAATTGCAAAGTGGCGTCTAGGGTGAAAGAATTAGCCAATTTGAGAGCATTGATTCTGTCCATAATCTCCTCATAAAGGAGGAGAATCACTATCGACCGCCTTTACCAGCTCATCGAACCAGAAACACGCGGCTGTAGCGACAGGGACAATGCATGAAATTGGTTGTAGAAGGTAACCCTGCTGAACAAACATCTTTTTAAGTAAACCTTCTAATTTTTTATCCATAGGATCTTTGAAAGCACAACTATCTTCTATGGGTATAGTGGTGCGTTTGTTTAAAGTGGAAACCGCTCCCTCGACCTTGGGGACTGTCTGCCATAAGTCCTTTCTGGGGTCGACCATGGGAAACAATTTTTTAAATATGGGGGGAGGGACGAAAGGAATACCGGGCCTTTCCCATTCTTTATTTACAATGTCCGCCACCCGCTTGGGTATAGGAAAAACTTCTGGGAGCCCCGGGACCTCTAGGAACTTGTCCATTTTACATAGTTTCTCTGGGATGACCAACTTGTCACAATCATCCAGAGTGGATAATACCTCCTTAAGCAGAATGCGGAGATGTTCCAACTTAAATTTAAACGTAATCACATCAGGTTCAGCTTGTTGAGAAATGTTCCCTGAATCAGTAATTTCTCCCTCAGACAAAACCTCCCTGGCCCCATCAGACTGGTTTAGGGGCCCTTCAGAACCATTATTATCAGCGTCGTCATGCTCTTCAGTATCTAAAACAGAGCAGTCGCGCTTACGCTGATAAGTGTGCATTTTGGCTAAGATGTTTTTGACAGAATTATCCATTACAGCCGTTAATTGTTGCATAGTAAGGAGTATTGGCGCGCTAGATGTACTAGGGGCCTCCTGAGTGGGCAAGACTCGTGTAGACGAAGGAGGGAATGATGCAGTACCATGCTTACTCCCCTCACTTGAGGAATCATCTTGGGCATCATTGTCATTGTCACATAAATCACATTTAATTAAATGAGAAGGAACTCTGGCTTCCCCACATTCAGAACACAGTCTATCTGGTAGTTCAGACATGTTAAACAGGCATAAACTTGATAACAAAGTACAAAAAACGTTTTAAAATAAAACCGTTACTGTCACTTTAAATTTTAAACTGAACACACTTTATTACTGCAATTGCGAAAAAATATGAAGGAATTGTTCAAAATTCACCAAAATTTCACCACAGTGTCTTAAAGCTTTAAAAGTATTGCACACCAAATTTGGAAGCTTTAACCCTTAAAATAACAGAACCGGAGCCGTTTTTAACTTTAACCCCTTTACAGTCCCTGGTATCTGCTTTGCTGAGACCCAACCAAGCCCAAAGGGGAATACGATACCAAATGACGCCTTCAGAAAGTCTTTTCTATGTATCAGAGCTCCTCACACATGCGACTGCATGTCATGCCTCTCAAAAACAAGTGCGCAACACCGGCGCGAAAATGAGGCTCTGCCTATGATTTGGGAAAGCCCCTAAAGAATAAGGTGTCTAAAACAGTGCCTGCCGATATAATCTTATCAAAATACCCATATTAAATGATTCCTCAAGGCTAAATATGTGTTAATAATGAATCGATTTAGCCCAGAAAAAGTCTACAGTCTTAATAAGCCCTTGTGAAGCCCTTATTTACTATCTTAATAAACATGGCTTACCGGATCCCATAGGGAAAATGACAGCTTCCAGCATTACATCGTCTTGTTAGAATGTGTCATACCTCAAGCAGCAAGAGACTGCTCACTGTTCCCCCAACTGAAGTTAATTCCTCTCAACAGTCCTGTGTGGAACAGCCATGGATTTTAGTAACGGTTGCTAAAATCATTTTCCTCATACAAACAGAAATCTTCATCTCTTTTCTGTTTCTGAGTAAATAGTACATACCAGCACTATTTTAAAATAACAAACTCTTGATTGAATAATAAAAACTACAGTTAAACACTAAAAAACTCTAAGCCATCTCCGTGGAGATGTTGCCTGTACAACGGCAAAGAGAATGACTGGGGTAGGCGGAGCCTAGGAGGGATCATGTGACCAGCTTTGCTGGGCTCTTTGCCATTTCCTGTTGGGGAAGAGAATATCCCACAAGTAAGGATGACGCCGTGGACCGGACACACCTATGTTGGAGAAATTAATTTATCAGGTAAGCATAAATTATGTTTTCTTTCTAAGGTGATGAGAAGTTCACAATTCCTTACTGTTGGGAAAACCCAAGCTGTGGAGTCCACTAAATGGGTGGAACAAAAAGGAAAGGCAGGCACTGATTTAGCACCCAGCAAAAAGGCAACCTCTGCTTCTTGCTGGCCCAAAAAGTAGATACAAAACAAGTGGAAAGAGCTGTAATACGTGGCTTCTGGCCCTTAGCTGTAATGCATGGCCTCTGGCCCTTATGCTTGTCTGAAAACCAAAGATATGAGGTTGTGTTAGTGACTTGCAAATAGAATATACTCTCCCTGACCATATCCAAACTGTGTAACAATGTCTTTTTAGAATTATGGGAATGAAGAGAGAACTCCAATCTACTCATAATAGTCTCCAAAGAGACTACTTTAGGAAGGAAACTAACCAGACTACATAAGACAGCCTTATCTAGAAGGCACTCTCTATACTCTATCATGTAAGTTCTTACATAAATTATGTTTTCTGCTGGGAGGGTATCTCTCTATGGAGGATCACAGGAGAGAGCTGACAACTCAGAAACCCTAGAAAATCCAAACAGAGTAGCAGCAAACCAAATAGTGTTCATTGTTTAACACAACAACAAATGCAGCAACGTTTCGGTATTGCTACCTTAGTCATGCGCATGACTAAGGTAGCAATACCGAAACGTTGCTGCATTTGTTGTTGTGTTAAACAATAAACACTATTTGGCTTGCTGCTACTCTGTTTGGATTTTCTAGGGTTTCTGAGTTGTCAGCTCTCTCCTAACAGAGTAGCAGCAAACCAAATAGTGTTTATTGTTTAACAAAACAACAAATGCAGCAACGTTTCGGTATTACTACCTTAGTCATGCGCATGACTAAGGTAGCAATACCGAAACGTTGCTGCATTTGTTGTTGTGTTAAACAATAAACACTATTTGGTTTGCTGCTACTCGGTTTGGATTTTCTATTAACTGTTCAGAGCCTGGAGTGGAGCTCTGGAGTGGCGTGCAATGGGTCGCTGGAGTGGCGTGCAACGGGTTTCATTGTGGCGAGAGTCCACAAGCTGTTATGTATGGGATATACATACTTACCAGGAGGAAGCAAAGTTTCCAAAACCTCAAAAACCTATAACTCCCCCCCCCCCACACCCCCCCCCCCCTCAGTTTTACAAATAGCCAAGTGGTGAGGTGTTTAAATGGAGTAAAAGCCAACAATGAGGAACAGGAAAAAAACAGAATTTATGCTTACCTGATAAATTACTTTCTCCAACGGTGTGTCCGGTCCACGGCGTCATCCTTACTTGTGGGAATATCTCTTCCCCAACAGGAAATGGCAAAGAGTCCCAGCAAAGCTGGCCATATAGTCCCTCCTAGGCTCCGCCCACCCCAGTCATTCAAAGGACAGGAGGAAAAATATAGGAGAAACCATATGGTACCGTGGTGACTGTAGTTAGAGAAAATAATTCATCAGACCTGATTAAAAAACCAGGGCGGGCCGTGGACCGGACACACCGTTGGAGAAAGTAATTTATCAGGTAAGCATAAATTCTGTTTTCTCCAACATTGGTGTGTCCGGTCCACGGCGTCATCTTTACTTGTGGGAACCAATACCAAAGCTTTGGGACACGGATGAAGGGAGGGAGCAAATCAGGTTACCTAAACGGAAGGCACCACAGCTTGCAAAACCTCTCCCAAAAATAGCCTCCGAAGAAGCAAAAGTATCAAATTTGTAAAATTTGGCAAAAGTGTGCAGTGAAGACCAAGTCGCTGCCTTACATATCTGATCAACAGAAGCCTCGTTCTTGAAAGCCCATGTGGAAGCCACAGCCCTAGTGGAGTGAGCTGTGATTCTTTCAGGAGGCTGCCGTCCGGCAGTCTCGTAAGCCAATCGGATGATGCTTTTAAGCCAAAAAGAATGAGAGGAAGAAGTCACTTTTTTACCTCTCCTTTTACCAGAATAGACGACAAACAAAGAAGATGTTTGTCTGAAATCTTTTGTAGCTTCTAAATAGAATTTTAGAGCACGGACTACGTCCAAATTGTGTAACAAACGTTCCTTCTTTGAAACTGGATTCGGACACAAAGAAGGTACAACTATCTCCTGGTTAATATTTTTGTTGGAAACAACCTTTGGAAGAAAACCAGGCTTAGTACGCAGAACCACCTTATCTGTATGGAACACCAGATAGGGGGGAGAACACTGCAGAGCAGATAACTCTGAAACTCTTCTAGCAGAAGAAATAGCAACCAAAAACAAAACTTTCCAAGATAACAACTTAATATCTATGGAATGTAGATGTTCAAACGGAACCCCTTGAAGAACTTAAAGAACTAGATTTAAACTCCAGGGAGGAGTCAAAGGTCTGTAAACAGGCTTGATCCTAACCAGAGCCTGAACAAATGCTTGAACATCTGGCACAGCTGCCAGTCGTTTGTGAAGTAAGACAGATAAAGCAGAAATCTGTCCCTTTAGAGAACTCGCAGATAATCCTTTATCCAAACCTTCTTGCAGAAAGGAAAGAATCTTAGGAATCTTTATCTTATTCCATGGGAATCCCTTGGATTCCCACCAGTCGATATATCTTTTCCATATTTTATGGTAAATCTTTCTAGTTACCGGTTTTCTGGCTTGAACCAGAGTATCTATCACAGAATCTGAAAACCCACGCTTTGATAGAATCAAGCGTTCAATCTCCAAGCCGTCAATTGGAGAGAGACTAGATTTGGATGTTCGAATGGACCCTGAACAAGAAGGTCCTGTCTCAAAGGTAGCTTCCATGGTGGAACCGATGACATATTCACCAGGTCTGCATACCAAGTCCTGCGTGGCCACGCAGGAGCTATCAAAATCACCGAGGCCCTCTCCTGCTTGATCCTGGCTACCAGCCTGGGAATGAGAGGAAACGGTGGAAACACATAAGCTAGGTTGAAGGTCCAAGGCGCTACTAGTGCATCCACTAGAGTCGCCTTGGGATCCCTGGATCTGGACCCGTAGCAAGGAACCTTGAAATTCTGACGAGACGCCATCAGATCCATGTCTGGAATGCCCCATAATTGGATCAACTGGGCAAAGATCTCCGGGTGGAGTTCCCACTCCCCCGGATGGAAAGTCTGACGACTCAGATAATCCGCTTCCTAGTTTTCCACACCTGGGATATGGATCGCAGATAGGTGGCAGGAGTGATTCTCCGCCCATAGTATTATTTTGGTCACTTCTTTCATCGCCAGGGAACTCCTTGTTCCCCCCTGATGATTGATATACGCAACAGTCTCATGTTGTCTGATTGAAATCTAATGAATCTGGCCTTTGCCAGTTGAGGCCAAGCCCTGAGAGCATTGAATATCGCTCTTAGTTCAGAATGTTTATAGGGAGAAGAGACTCTTCCCGAGACCATAGTCCCTGAGCTTTCAGAGATTCCCAGACCGCGCCCCAGCCCACTAGACTGGCGTCTGTCGTGACAATGACCCACTGTGGTCTGTGGAAGCTCATTCCCTGGGATAGGTGGTCCAGAGTTGGCCACCAACGGAGTGAATCTCTGGTCTTCTGATCTACTTGAATCACTGGAGACAAGTCTGTATAGTCCCCATTCCACTGTTTTAGCATGCACAGTTGTAATGGTCTTAGATGAATTCGCGCAAAAGGAACTATGTCCATTGCTGCAACCATCAGCCCTACTACTTCCATGCACTGAGCTATGGAAGGACGTGGAACAGAATGAAGAACTTGACTTTCTGACCTCTGTCAGAAAAATCCTCATTTCTAAGGAATCTATTATTGTTCCCAAGAAGGGAACTCTCGTTGACGGAGACAGAGAACTTTTTTCTATGTTCACCTTCCATCCATGAGATCTGAGAAAGGCCAGGACGATGTCCGTATGAGCCTTTGCTTTTGAAAGGGACGACGCTTGTATTAGAATGTCGTCCAAGTATGGTACTACTGCAATGCCCCTCGGTCTTATAACCGCTAGAAGGGACCCGAGTACCTTTGTGAAAATTCTTGGAGCAGTGGCTAATCCGAATGGAAGGGCCACAAACTGGTAATGTTTGTCCAGAAAGGCGAACCTTAGGAACTGATGATGTTCTTTGTGGATAGGGATATGTAGGTACGCATCCTTTAGCTCCACGGTAGTCATAAATTGACCTTCCTGGATAGTGGGTAGAATCGTTCGAATAGTTTCCATTTTGAACGATGGTACCCTGAGAAATTTGTTTAGGGTCTTTAAATCCAGAATTGGTCTGAAGGTTCCCTCTTTTTTGGGAACTACGAACAGATTTGAGTAAAATCCCATTCCTTGTTCCGTCATTGGAACAGGATGTATCACTCCCATTTTTAACAGGTCTTCTACACAATGTAAGAACGCCTGTCTCTTTATTTGGTTTGAGGATAAGAGAGACATGTGGAACCTTCCCCTTGGGGGGTAGTTCCTTGAATTCCAGAAAATAACCCTGAGCAACTATTTCTAGCGTCCAGGGATCCTGAACATCTCTTGCCCAAGCCTGAGCAAAGAGAGAGAGTCTGCCCCCCACTAGATCCGGTCCCGGATCGGGGGCTACTCCTTCATGCTGTTTTGTTAGCAGCAGCAGGCTTCTTGGCCTGCTTACCCTTGTTCCAGCCTTGCATCGGCTTCCAGGCTGGTTTGGACTGTGAGGAATTACCCTCTTGCTTAGAGGATGCAGAATTAGAGGCGGGTCCGTTCCTGAAATTACGAAAGGAACGAAAATTAGTCTTATTCTTGGCTTTGAAAGGCCTATCTTGTGGGAGGGCGTGGCCCTTTCCCCCAGTGATGTCAGAGATAATCTCTTTCAATTCTGGCCCAAAGAGAGTTTTACCCTTGAAGGGGATGTTAAGCAATTTTGTCTTGGATGATACATCCGCTGACCAAGACTTTAGCCAAAGCGCTCTACGCGCCACAATTGCAAACCCTGAATTTTTCGCCGCTAATCTAGCTAATTGCAAAGCGGCATTTAAAATAAAAGAGTTAGCCAACTTAAGTGCGTGAACTCTGTCCATAACCTCCTCATATGGAGTCTCTCTACTGAGCGACGTTTCTAGTTCCTCGAACCAGAACCACGCTGCTGTAGTGACAGGAACAATGCACGAAATGGGTTGTAGAAGGTAACCTTGCTGTACAAAAATCTTTTTAAGCAAACCTTCCAATTTCTTATCCATAGGATCCTTGAAAGCACAATTATCCTCGATAGGAATAGTGGTGCGCTTGTTTAGAGTAGAAACTGCCCCCTCGACCTTAGGGACTGTCTGCCATAAGTCCTTTCTGGGGTCGACCATAGGAAATAATTTCTTAAATATAGGAGGGGGAACAAAAGGTATGCCGGGCTTCTCCCACTCCTTATTCACTATGTCCGCCACCCGCCTTGGTATAGGAAAAGCGTTGGGGTGCACCGGAACCTCTAGGAACTTGTCTATCTTGCATAATTTCTCTGGAATGACCAAGTTGTCACAATCATCCAGAGTAGATAACACCTCCTTAAGCAGCGGGCGGAGATGTTCTAATTTAAATGTCACAACATCAGGTTCAGCCTGTTGAGAAATTTTCCCTGAATCTGAAATTTCCCCATCTGACAAAACCTCCCTCATGGCCCCTTCAGATTGGTGTGAGGGTATGACAGAGCAATTATCATCAGCGCCCTCCTGCTCTTCAGTGTTTAAAACAGAGCTATCGCGCTTTCTCTGATATGCAGGCATTTTGGATAAAATATTTGCTATGGTGTTATCCATTACAGCCGTCAATTGTTGCATGGTAATAAGCATTGGCGCGCTAGAAGTACTAGGGGCCTCCTGCGTGGGCAAAACTGGTATAGACACAGAAGGAGATGATGTAGAACCATGTCTACTCCCTTCATCTGATGAATCATCTTGGGCATTATCTGTGACAGTACTGTCCTTACATTGTTTGGACGCTATGGCACAATTATCACACAATTTTGAAGGGGGAGACACATTGAGCTTCATACATATAGAACATAGCTTATCTGAAGGCACAGACATGTTAAACAGACTTAAACTTGTCAATAAAGCACAAAAACCGTTTTAAAAGAAAACCGTTAATGTTTCTTTAAATTTCAAACAGAGCACACTTTATTACTGAATATGTGAAAAATTATGAAGGAATTGTTCAAAATTTACCACAGTGTCATAAAGCCTTAAAAGTATTGCACACCAATTTTCAGAGCTTTAACCCTTAAAATAACGAAACCGGAGCCGGTTACAGATTTAACCCCTATACAGTCCCAGCTACAGCCTTTGCTGCGATTTTACTAAGTCCAGAGGGGAATACGATACCAAATGACGCCTTCTAGAAGCTTTTCCAAACTCTTTCAGGTCCTCACACATGCATCTGCATGTCTAGCTCTCAAAAACAACTGCGCAATAATGGCGCGAAAATGAGGCTCAGCCTACAACTGGGAAGGCCCTTCCTGACAGGAAAGGTGTCTAACAGAGTGCCTGACGTTAAAAAAACGTTCCCCAAATTTATAAGTGTGAATTACCAGTATAAACATGTATAAAATGCCCAAATAAAGTAATCGATTTGCTCAATAAAAGTGTCTGCCAGTTTTATAGCCCATATTAAGCCCTTTATTCTGCTTGAAACTAAGAAAAATGGCTTACCGGTCCCCATGAAGGGAAATGACAGCCTTCCAGCATTACACAGTCTTGTTAGAAATATGGCTAGTCATACCTTAAGCAGAAAAAGTCTGCTAACTGTTTCCCCCAACTGAAGTTACTTCATCTCAACAGTCCTGTGTGGAAACAGCAACCGATTTTAGTTACTGTCTGCTAAAATCATCTTCCTCTTACAAACAGAATTCTTCAGAGTAAATAGTACATACCAGCACTATTTTAAAATAACAAAATCTTGATAGAATAAAAAAAAACTACAACTAAACACCACATACTCTTAACCATCTCCGTGGAGATGTTGCCTGTGCAACGGCAAAGAGAATGACTGGGGTGGGCGGAGCCTAGGAGGGACTATATGGCCAGCTTTGCTGGGACTCTTTGCCATTTCCTGTTGGGGAAGAGATATTCCCACAAGTAAGGATGACGCTGTGGACCGGGCACACCAATGTTGGAGAAAAGATGTGCTTTAACCCCTTAAGGACGCATGTCGTACAGAGTACGTCGCACACAAACTGGTCTTAAAAGACCAGCGACATACCCTGTACAATATTAGGGGTTTAAAGCGGCTGGAAGCGATCCTGCTCGCTTCCAGACGCTTTCCGATTATTGCAGTGATGCCTCGATATCGAGGCATCCTGCAATAACACCCCTTGGCCAACCGATGCAGAGAGAGCCACTCTGTGGCCCTCTCTGCACCGGACATCGATGGCCGGTATCGTTGGTGGGAGCCTACGTGGGAGGCGGGTGGGCGGCCATCGATGGGCCCTATGACGTCGAGGGGGGCGGGATAGTCGGGGGCACGCATGTGTACGGCTACACTACAGAATTTTTTTTTTTTTTAAAAAAAGTGGGATAGAGGGGGGAAAAATTTAATTTAAAAAAGTATCTAAGGAATCTGGGAGGGGTGGGGGGTTGGTCTTTGGCTGGGGGGAAGCTACACTACAGAAAAAAAAAAGAAAAAAAAAAAAAAGCAGTTTTTTTAGTAAACTGGGTACTGGCAGACAGCTGCCAGTACCCAAGATGGCTACCAATAAAGGTAGAGGGGGAGGGTTAGAAAGCCGTTTGGGGTTGGGGGGGAATCCTACACATCAGCATATGTAAATATGCTTTAAAAAACTTTTCTTAAAAATACAATTTTAGTTAAAATGGCGGGGACAATTGTGGGGTGGGGGAGGGAAGAGAGCCGTTTGGGAGGGATCGGGGGTGTGATGTGTCAGGTGGGAGGCTGATCTCTACATTAAAGCTAAAATTAACCCTGCAAGCTCCCTACAAGCTACCTAATGGGTTAATTAGGTAGCTTGTAGGGAGCTTGCTAGACATAATTCACGTGTGATGCACAGAGGTATTTAGCGGCCTTCTAATTACCAAAAAGCAACGCCAAAGCCATATATGTCTGCTATTTCTGAACAAAGGGGATCCCAGAAAAGCATTTACAACCATTTGTGCCATAATTGCACAAGTTGTTTGTAAATAATTTCAGTGAGAAACCTAAAATTGTGAAAAATTTAACTTTTTTTCATTTGATCGCATTTGGCGGTGAAATGGTGGCATGAAATATACCAAGATGGGCATAGATCAATACTTGGGGTTGTCTACTACACTCCACTAAAGCTAAAATTAACCCTAGAAGCTCCCTACATGGTCCCTAATTAACCCATTCACTGCTGGGCATAATACACGTGTGGTGCGCAGTGGCATTTAGCGGCCTTCTAATTACCAAAAAGCAACGCCAAAGCCATATATGTCTGCTATTTCTGAACAAAGGGGATCACAGAGAAGCTTTTACAACCATTTATGCCATAATTGCACAAGTTGTTTGCAAATAATTTCAGTGAGAAACCTAAAGTTTGTGAAAAAATTTGTGAAAAAGTGAACATTTTTTTTTTTTTTTTTAGCTCATTTGGCGGTGAAATATACCAAAATGGGCCTAGATCAATACTTTGGGATGTCTTCTAAAAACAAATATATACATGTCAAGGGATATTCAGGGATTCCTGAAAGATATCAGTGTCCCAATGTAACTAGCGCTAATTTTGAAAAAAAGTGGTTTGGAAATAGCAAAGTGCTACTTGTTGTACTTATTGCCCTATAACTTTCAAAAAAAGCAAAGAACATGTAAACATTGGGTATTTCTAAACTCAGGACAAAATTTAGAAACTATTTAGCATGGGTGTTTTTTGGTGGTTGTAGGTGTGTAACAGATTTTGGGGGTCAAAGTTAGAAAAAGTGTGTGTTTTTTTCCATTTTTTTCCTCATATTTTAATTTTTTTTTATAGTAAATTATAAGATATGATGAAAATAATGGTATCTTTAGAAAGTCCATTTAATGGCAAGAAAAACGGTATATAATATGTGTGGGTACAGTAAATGAGTAAGAGGAAAATTACAGCTAAACACAAACACCGCAGAAACGTAAAAAGAGCCCTGGTCCTTAAGGGAAAGAAATTGAAAAATGGCCTTGTCCTTAAGGGGTTAAACAAAAACACAAATTGGTGGGGCCTCTTAGACTCTCGCCACCATAAATTATGTTTTCTTTCATATAAGTGGCCACAAGCTGTTACGCATGGAATATAATACCCAAGATGTGGAAATCCAAGAGTAACAAGAAAGGGGGGGATAAAATAAAAACAGCTTTTTTCGCAGATAAATTAAAGGGATACTAAACCCAAAGTGTTTATTTCACGATTCAGATCTATATTTAGCAACCAATAAGCAAGCGTAACCCAGGTCAGGTTCTGAACCAAAAATGGGCTGGCTCCTAAGCTTGACATTCCTGCTTTTTAAATAAACAAACATAGTAATATGTATTTTATGAGAAAACTCAAAATATAGGCACAATTATCAAACTGAGACAACAGCCTGAAGGATCTTTCTACCTAAAGCTGCTTCTGACGATACAAAAACATAAAAATGGTAAAATTTAGTAAAAAGGGTAGGCAGAAAGACCAAGTGGCTGCTTTGCAAATTTGATCAACTGAAGCTTCATTCTTTAAAGCCCAAGATGTGGCAACCTTTCAAGTAGAATGAGCTGTAATTTTCTGAAGCGGGGGCTGACAGGCCTACAAATAAGCTTTGTGAATCAAAAGCTTCAACTAAGAGGCTAAAGAAATAGCAACGGCCTTCTGGCCTTTCTTAGAACCAGAAAACAGAACAAACAGACTAGAAGTCTGTCTGAAATCCTTAGTATTATGTTGATACATAATATTTCAATGCTCTAATAACATTCAAGGTATGTAAGGATTTTTCAGTAGCATTTTTGGATTAGGTAGGACAAAAGAAGGGAACAATAATTTCCCTATTAATGTTGTGACAGTTAACTTCAGGTAAAAATTGAAAAGTACTCCGCAAAACAGCTTTAGCCTGATGGAAAAATAGATAAAGGAAACTCACAAGAGAGCGCAGACAATTCAGAAACTCTTCTAGCAGAAGAGATAGCCAAAAGAAACACCACTTTCCAAGAAAGTAGTTTAATGTCCAATTTTTGCATAGGTTCAAAAGGGGAGCTTGTAACACTTAATACTAGGTTAAATGGACAGTCTTCACCAGAATTTTTATTGTTTTAAAAAGATAGATAATCCATTTATTACTCATTCCCTAGTTTTGCATAACCAACAGTTATATTAATACACTTTTTACCTCTGTGATTACCTTGTATCTAAGCCTCTGCAAACTGCCTCCTTATTTCAGTTCTTTTGACAGACTTGCATTTTAGTCAATCAGTGCTGACTCCTAGGTAACTCCACGTGCGTCACCACAAATGTTATCAATATGACACTCGGCCTTCAAGGTGTAAGAAATTAGCATATGAACCTCCTAGGATTAGCTTCCAACTAAAAATACCAATAGAACAAAGCAAAATTGGTGATAAAAGTAAATTTGAAAGCTGTTTAAAATGACATGCCCTATCTGAATCATGAAAGTTTATTTTGGACTAGACTGTCCCTTTAACCCTTTCCGGTCCTATGTCAGAATATATCCTTGATTGCACAAGATTCATTTTAGAGCACAATTATTTTATTTTTGAAAATGTGTTCTATAAACAGGTCAAAGGAACAGCGATGGGGACTACATTTGCCCCATCGTATGCTAATATTTATATGTACAGATTCGAAATTGAGAAGGTTTGGAACAATAATCCTTTTATAAATAATATTATAAAATATTATTGTTACATAGATGACGTAATTATCTTCTGGGATGGTGACGAATCATTGATTAATAATTTTTTATCACATATGAACAATAATGATTTTAACTTAAATTTTACAGGTAAACACTCAAGAACAAGAATTGAATTTTTAGACCTTTGGTTATATGTAGATGCCAACTTAAAAACAGCGGTGAGTAATTTCAGTAAACCAACTGATAAAAATAGTTACATAAGACAATGGAAGTGCCCACCTTAAAAGGTGGAAAGACAATGTGCCATATGGACAGTTTTTAAGACTCAGACGCAATTGCACGGATATAGAGATGTTTAAAAAAGAGGCTGAAAATATGAGTACTAAGTTCAGAGAAAAGGGCTATAACAGAAATACAATAGAACTAGCATACAATAGGGCGCAGGAAGCAGATAGAGACTATTCTAAAACCTAAAAATAATAAATCAATTCAAGATAATAAGGATACTTTAAGGTTTATTACTACTTACAACAAGGGTCATAAGATTATTAAGAATGTAATTAAAAAACATTGGGGTGTTCTTAAGACAGACCCTGTACTGGCTACTATTTTGACAGAAGAACCTGTGTTCACCTTTAAGAAAGGGAGAAGTTTGAAAAACCTTCTAGCTCCCAGTAAATTGAGGAAGTCTGAAACAACAGAAATCAATAGAAAAAGTAATTGGCTTAGTCTAAAACCAGGCACATACAAGTGTGGAAAGAAAATCTGCAGTATGTGCAAACATATCAATAAGGATAATCAATTTAAAGATAGCGAAGGCATTAAGTCTTTTAATATTAAGAGTAGGTGTACATGTGACACCACTTATGTAGTGTACCTCTTAACCTGTGGGTGTAATAAAATCTACGTAGGGCGCACTAAAAGGAAGATAAGAAGTAGACTGACAGAACATTTATAAAATATAAAAGAAAAAGTAGATAATCACAGTGTACCATTACATTTCGCAGAACATCATGGGGGAGACTCTAGGTCTCTAAGAATACAAGCAATTGACTGGATACCTAATAGTTGTAGTAATAGGTTGATGAGCCTAAGGAAGCAAGAAACCTTTTGGATACAAAAACTTAACAGTTTACATCCAAAAGGATTGAACATAGACATTGACATAGCAGCTTTCATGTGATTATTGATCTGATTTGTTTTAAATAGATTTAGGGTTCCTTTAGTAGCACTCTTTGTATAACTTTTTCTTTTTCACTTCTCCATTTTAAACAATGTTTAAATAACCTCTAATAATCATATTTTTAATATAAAAACATAATTTATGCTTACCTGATAAATTCCTTTCTCCTGTAGTGTAGTCAGTCCACGGGTCATCATTACTTCTGGGATATTAACTCCTCCCCAACAGGAAGTGCAAGAGGATCACCCAAGCAGAGCTGCTATATAGCTCCTCCCCTCTACGTCACACCCAGTCATTCGACCGAGAACCAAACAAGAAAGGAGAAACTATAGGGTGCAGTGGTGACTGGAGTATAATTTAAAAATTTAGACCTGCCATAAAAAACAGGGCGGGCCGTGGACTGACTACACTACAGGAGAAAGGAATTTATCAGGTAAGCATAAATTATGTTTTCTCCTGTTAAGTGTAGTCAGTCCACGGGTCATCATTACTTCTGGGATACCAATACCAAAGCTAAAGTACACGGATGACGGGAGGGACAGGCAGGATCTTTATACGGAAGGAACCACTGCCTGAAGAACCTTTCTCCCAAAAACAGCCTCCGAAGAAGCAAAAAAAGTGTCAAATTTGGAAAAAGTATGAAGAGAAGACCAAGTTGAAGCCTTGCAAATCTGATCAACAGATGCCTCATTCTTAAAGGCCCAAGTGGAAGCCACAGCTCTAGTAGAATGAGCTGTAATTCTTTCAGGAGGCTGCTGTCCAGCAGTCTCATAGGCTAAACGTATTATGCTACGAAGCCAAAAAGAGAGAGAGGTAGCAGAAGCTTTTTGACCTCTCCTCTGTCCAGAATAAACGACAAACAGGGAAGAAGTTTGGCGAAAATCTTTAGTTGCCTGTAAATAAAATTTCAGGGCACGGACTACATCTAGATTGTGCAGAAGTCGTTCCTTCTTTGAAGAAGGGTTAGGACACAATGATGGAACAAAAATCTCTTGATTGATATTCTTGTTAGTGACAACCTTAGGTAAGAACCCAGGTTTAGTACGCAGAACTACCTTATCTGAATGAAAAATCAGATACGGAGAATCACAATGTAAGGCTGATAACTCAGACTCTACGAGCCGAGGAAATAGCCATTAAAAACAGAACTTTCCAAGATAACAATTTAATATCAATGGAATGAAGGGGTTCAAACGGAACACCCTGTAAAACGTTAAGAACTAAATTTAAGCTCCATGGTGGAGCAACAGTTTTAAACACAGGCTTAATCCTGGCCAAAGCCTGGCAAAAAGCCTGAACGTCTGGAACTTCTGACAGACGTTTGTGTAAAAGAATGGACAGAGCTGAGATCTGTCCCTTTAAGGAACTAGCAGATAAACCCTTTTCTAAACCCTCTTGTAGAAAAGACAATATCCTAGGAATCCTAACCTTACTCCATGAGTAACTCTTGGATTCGCACCAATGTAAGTATTTACGCCATATTTTATGGTAAATCTTTCTGGTAACAGGTTTCCTAGCCTGTATTAAGGTATCAATTACTGACTCCGAAAATCCACGCTTTGATAAAATCAAGCGTTCAATTTCCAAGCAGTCAGCTTCAGAGAAATTAGATTTTGATGTTTGAAAGGACCCTGAATTAGAAGGTCCTGTCTCAGAGGCAGAGACCAAGGTGGACAGGATGACATGTCCACTAGATCTGCATACCAGGTCCTGCGTGGCCACGCAGGCGCTATTAGAATCACCGATGCTCTCTCCTGTTTGATCCTGGCAATCAATCGAGGAAGCATCGGGAAGGGTGGAAACACATAGGCCATCCCGAAGGTCCAAGGTGCTGTCAAAGCATCTACCAGGACCGCTCCCGGGTCCCTGGACCTGGACCCGTAACAAGGAAGCTTGGCGTTCTGGCGAGACGCCATGAGATCTATCTCTGGTTTGCCCCAAAGTCGAAGTATTTGGGCAAAGACCTCCGGATGAAGTTCCCACTCCCCCGGATGAAAAGTCTGACGACTTAGGAAATCCGCCTCCTAGTTCTCCACTCCAGGAATGTGGATCGCTGACAGGTGGCAAGAGTGAGACTCTGCCCAGCGAATTATCTTTGATACTTCCATCATCGCTAGGGAGCTTCTTGTCCCTCCTTGATGGTTGATGTAAGCTACAGTCGTGATGTAGTCCGACTGAAACCTGATGAACCCCCGAGTTGTTAACTAAGGCCAAGCCAGAAGGGCATTGAGAACTGCTCTCAATTCCAGAATGTTTATTGGAAGGAGACTCTCCTCCTGAGTCCATGATCCCTGAGCCTTCAGGGAATTCCAGACAGCGCCCCAACCTAGTAGGCTGGCGTCTGTTGTTACAATTGTCCAATCTGGTCTGCTGAATGGCATCCCCCTGGACAGATGTGGCCGAGAAAGCCACCATAGAAGAGAATTTCTGGTCTCTTGATCCAGATTCAGAGTAGGGGACAAATCTGAGTAATCCCCATTCCACTGACTTAGCATGCACAATTGCAGCGGTCTGAGATGTAGGCGTGCAAAGGGTACTATGTCCATTGCCGCTACCATTAAGCTGATTACCTCCATGCATTGAGCCACTGACTGGTGTTGAATGGAATGAAGGACACGGCAAGCATTTTGAAGCTTTGTTAACCTGCCTTCTGTCAGGTAGATCTTCATTTCTACAGAATCTATAAGAGTCCCCAAGAAGGGAACTCTTGTGAGTGGAAAGAGAGAACTTTTCTCTTCGTTCACCTTCCACCCATGCGACCTTAGAAATGCCAGTACTAACTCTGTATGAGACTTGGCAGTTTGAAAGCTTGACGCTTGTATCAGAATGTCGTCTAGGTACGGAGCCACCGAAATTCCTCGCGGTCTTAGTACCGCCAGAAGAGCGCCCAGAACCTTTGTGAAGATTCTTGGAGCCGTAGCCAATCCGAATGGAAGAGCTACAAACTGGTAATGCCTGTCTAGGAAGGCAAACCTTAGATACCGGTAATGATCTTTGTGAATCGGTATGTGAAGGTAAGCGTCCTTTAAATCCACTGTGGTCATGTACTGACCCTTTTGGATCATGGGTAAGATTGTCAGAATAGTTTCCATTTTGAACGATGGAACTCTTAGGAATTTGTTTAAGATCTTTAAATCCAAGATTGGTCTGAAGGTTCCTTCTTTCTTGGGAACCACAGATTTGAGTAAAACCCTTGTCCGTGCTCCGACCGCAGAACCGGGTGGATCACTCCCATTAGCAAAAGATATTGTACACAGCGTAGAAACGCCTCTTTATTTGGTTTGTTGACAACCTTGAAAGATGAAATCTCCCTTTTGGGGGAGAGATTTTGAAGTCCAGAAGATATCCCTGAGATATGATCTCTAACGCCCAGGGATCCTGGACATCTCTTGCCCAAGCCTGGGCGAAGAGAGAAAGTCTGCCCCCCACTAGATCCGTTCCCGGATCGGGGGCCCTCAATTCATGCTGTCTTAGGGGCAGCAGCAGGTTTTCTGGCCTGCTTGCCCTTGTTCCAGGACTGGTTAGGTTTCCAGCCTTGTCTGTAGCGAGCAACAGCTCCTTCCTGTTTTGGTGCAGAGGAAGTTGATGCTGTCTAGCCCTAGGTTTGGCTCTGTCTTGAGGCAGGGCATGGCCTTTACCTCCTGTAATGTCAGCGATAATTTCTTTCAAACCGGGCCCGAATAAGGTCTGCCCTTTGAAAGGTATGTTAAGTAATTTAGATATAGAAGTAACATCAGCTGACCAGGATTTTAGCCACAGTGCTCTACGTGCCTGAATGGCGAATCCGGAATTCTTAGCCGTAAGTTTAGTTAAATGTACTACGGCATCTGAAATAAATGAATTAGCTAGCTTAAGGGTTTTAAGCTTATTAGAAATCTCATCTATGGTTATTGAGTCAAGAGTCTCTTCCAGAGACTCGGACCAAAATGCGGCCGCAGCCGTGACAGACGCAATACATGCAAGGGGTTGCAATATAAAACCTTGTTGAACAAACATTTTCTTAAGGTAACCCTCTAATTTTTTATCCATTGGATCTGAAAAGGCACAGCTATCCTCCACCGGGATAGTGGTACGCTTAGCCAGAGTAGAAACCGCTCCCTCCACCTTAGGGACCATCTGCCATAAGTCCCGTGTGGTGGCGTCTATTGGAAACATTTTTCTAAATACAGGAGGGGGGGAAAAGGGTACACCGGGCCTATCCCACTCCTTAGTAATTATCTCTGTAAGCCTCTTAGGTATAG
The DNA here is from genome assembly GCF_027579735.1 of Bombina bombina. Taxonomy (NCBI): domain Eukaryota; kingdom Metazoa; phylum Chordata; class Amphibia; order Anura; family Bombinatoridae; genus Bombina; species Bombina bombina. The sequence continues at coordinate 99,229,703 of NC_069509.1, forward strand.
GAAATACGTCAGTACTCGCTGGTACTGCATAGTATCTATCCAGCCTACATAATTTCTCTGGGATTGCAACGGTGTTACAATCATTCAGAGCCGCTAATACCTCCCCTAGCAGTACACGGAGGTTTTCTAGTTTAAACTTAAAATTTGAAATGTCTGAATCCACTCTATTTGGATCAGATCCGTCACCTGCAGATTGAAGCTCTCCGTCCTCATGTTCTGCAAATTGTGACGCAGTATCTGACATGGCCCTAATATTATCAGCACATTCTGTTCTCACCCCAGAGTGATCTCGCTTACCTCTAAGTTCTGGTAATTTAGACAAAACTTCAGTCATAACATTAGCCATGTCCTGTAGTGTGACTTGTAATGGCCGCCCTGAAGTACTCGGCGTTACAATATCACGCACCTCCCGAGCGGGAGATGCAGGTACTGACACGTGAGGCAAGTTAGTCGGCATAACTTCCCCCTCGTTGTTTGGTGAATGATGTTCAATTTGTACAGATTGACTTTTATTTAAAGTAGCATCAATGCAATTAGTACATAAATTTCTATTGGGCTCCACCTTGGCTTTTGCACATATAGCACAGAGATATTCCTCTGAGTCAGACATGTTTAACAAACTAGCAATTAAACTAGCAAGCTTGGAAATACTTTTCAACTCAATTTACAAGTAATATGAAAAACGCACTGTGCCTTTAAGAAGCACAGAAAAAAACTATGACAGTTGAATAACAATGAACCGGAGAAATTAAAAAAACCAAATTTTTCCCGGTAAAGGCATAAATTTAGCAAAGGATTGCCCCCATTAGCAATGGATAACTAACCCTTAATAGCAGAAAAAAAATGTACAAAATATAAACGTTTTTTATCACAGTCAAAGCACAATCTCACAGGTCTGCTGTGAGTGATTACCTCCCTCAAAATATTTTTTGAAGACCCTTGAGCTCTGTAGAGACGATCCGGATCATGCAGGGAGAGAAACAGACTTGTGACTGAATTTCTGATGCGTAGCAAAAGCGCCAAAATAGGCCCCTCCCCCTCACACACAGCAGTGAGGGAAGTTCAGTAAACTGTCTTAAATTAAAATAAACGACAGCCAAGTGGAAAAACAGTGCCCAAAACAATTTTTCACCCAGTACCTCAGATAATTAAACGATTTAACATGCCAGCAAAACGTTTAAAATCAAATAACATGAAATGTCATTAAACAGCCTGTTGCTAGACGTTCCCACTGCAAGTTAGGCTAAAAGTTATATGCATATAGTATTATCCCAGTGAAGTGCCATTCCCCAGAATACTGAAGTGTAAACATATATACATAACAGCCTGATACCAGTTGCTACTACTGCATTTAAGGCTGAACTTACATTATATCGGTATTGGCAGTATTTTTTCAGTCAATTCCATTCCTCAGAAAATAATATACTGCAACATACCTCTTTGCAGGTGAACCTGCCCGCTGTCCCCTGATCTGAAGTTTACCTCACTCCTCAGAATGGCCGAGAACAGCAAAATGAATCTTAGCTACGCCGGCTAAAATCATCCAAAAACTCAGGTAGATTCTTCTTCAAATTCTACCTGAGAAGAAACAACACACTCCGGTGCTGTTTTAAAATAACAAACTTTTGATTGAAGATATAAAAACTAAGTATAATCACCACAGTCCTCTCACACATCCTATCTATTAGTTGGGTGCAAGAGAATGACTGGGTGTGACGTAGAGGGGAGGAGCTATATAGCAGCTCTGCTTGGGTGATCCTCTTGCACTTCCTGTTGGTGAGGAGTTAATATCCCAGAAGTAATGATGACCCGTGGACTGACTACACTTAACAGGAGAAATGAATTTTTTTAAAATATGGTGTTATGTAATAATCACATTCTAAATATTTTTATTATGGAATGAATTTTTTTAATAATATGGTGTTATATATTTGGCTCATTAAGGATGGAACTTAAATATATTTTATTTTAAGTTTTGGTAATAATGAAGTTTTGAAATGGATGTAACAATGTACATACAATTAAATTTTTTAAAATCCATTTCTACACCTCTATCCCTCCATACTCCAGATTATTTTGGGTACGTATGATTAAATCACCCATTTTTAATAGGAAGGTTACACATATATATATATATATATATATATATATATATGCAAAATGAGTCAGTTGCACTCTCACAAACAGTTCTCCAAGGGCCAGGGTGCTAGAGTAGTTGAAATGTAGCAAAACAGGAAACAGCACTCTCTGGACTTAAGTAAAAAACAAGTAGTTTATTCAGTAACGTTTCGGGGAATGCTCCCCTTCATCAGACCAACAACATACAAGTGAAACAAACATTTAAGCATACACAAACCCCTCCCCCTAGTGCAAAAAAAACGCCAAAAATGGTTGCCATAGCAACCAAACAACCAGTTCAAAGTAAATACATTTACCAATGCAACAATGACATCAAAGAAACCAGATCATTATGGTTAATTAGCATCAGGTCAATTAGCAAATCAACACATCATCCTACCACATAATACACCTGCAGTATATTAGTACTTCTAATACCCCAGTGGCAGTGTGTCCTTTTAAAGAGACATATCACAATATTATTAGCTAAGTACAGGAAAACAAGAATGTGTAGAAAAAAGGGGTTGAAAAAACATCGGCACCTCATCATATTGAAATGCAAATTCACGTAATGCACTTATAGTTAATGCCTAACTCATAATACCCGTACTACATAGTCAAGGGTCATGTGTACCATTAATGCTATAGACGCAAATAACAGCAAACTCGTTATACAGATACCTCAAACGATGTGACCGTATTACATGCACAAAGTGTAGCACGACCTATGTAATCACCCTGTTCAGCATCGGACCAACCTCGCGCTGAATCTAGCACAGTTACTAGCGGAACAACAAGGGTTATGCGCATGCGTGTAAACCCAGCGCAGTCCAGCCCCCAATGCTCCAGTTAGGTACCCAATAGGATAGAAAGGACAAGCCCCCACACCGGACAAACAGAGTTATTAAAAATGGCATGGTAAGAGGGCCCCAAGGTACTACTAAGGGAAGGAAGGGTCCGGGTCATGAACGTTATAAATGCAGCAGGATATGCAGTAGAAGATAGTACAACACCCCTAATACCCAGATATCAGGAGTCACCCACTTAGGTCTAGTAACCCAGCTAGTTCAGTCTGACATATACGATGAGAAGGGTATATGCGTCTGTCATTCCTAACCTGTCAGCACCGGTCTTGCGGTCAAGACACCTATTGTCCGTGCATAGGCAATTTTACAGGGTCACCAAAAAGGTTGTCTATAAGTGTGCGCATGCGTGTAAGCCATGCCCAGTCAATTATTACTGTGTAAGGCAAGGTCCCTGATAGGCCGTCTGGGACAAGCCCCTATCCCTGTGTGAGTAACAGTTTTGCTATGAGATAGGGGGGCAGGGGTCCAAAGTCAAAAGATATGTCGGTCCCAGTATGTTTCAGGCTGATGCTATGATTACAGGTTTGCTAGAGTCCGGTGGCCCAGAATTATAAGGATCGCTATACAGGAAAAGAGACCCCCAAACTAATGTGAATAAATACATAGTACAGGCAGGTCCCATCCCCCTAGATACAGAAAATACTAGTGCTAACAGGGTTCCGTAGTGCAAGGTTATTAGCACCAGCACTCAGTGATGTGTCAACACTGCGGTGTGCATCAAAAGTAACATCCACTAATGTACATAACAGAAACAACCTGAATAAGGGTACACCCATTGGGCACCCCTCCTGGAGGATAAATATGGGCAGAGCCTACAGCCAATCAGCAACCAGACTTCATGAACCCACTGTGGATAAAAGAATGCAAACATAGTATCAGATACTGTACAAACTATATTAATCCCCTTAGAAAGATACAACCAGATACATTAGAAGCGTAAACAGCTTAATTCATAAAAAACAATGCCAGTCTATCCCCATGTTCAAACCTCTGGGGTGTATAGTGTCCAGTTTGAAAATCCACTCGGCCTCCTTCTGTAGGAGACGGGTGTCCCTGTCACCTCCCCTAGGCATTGGGGGTACATGATCGATGAGTTTAAATCTCAGGTCCGCCACAGAGTGACCCTTCTCCATAAAATGTCTGGCCACTGGTTGGTCACTCTTGCCTTTCTCAATTGCCGTCCGGATGGCACTCCTGTGATTAGCCATCCTTTTCTTAATGTCATCTGACGTCTTACCTATATAGAATAGGCCACAGTTGCAAGTCAGCATGTACACCACAAATTTTGTGGTACACGTAAGGAAATGCTTGATCTTGTAGCTTGTGTTATTGTGTGGATGTTTGAACTGCTTGCATTGCAGCATGGCGTTACACGTTACACAACTCGGGCACTTGTAGGAGCCCCTTTTGGTGTTTGTCTTGACCTTGCTGTAGCTATCAGTTGGATCAGTGTTCATTAAGATGTCTTTTAGGTTCCTTCCCCTCTTATATCCAATTCTGGGTGGTCCATAGTCGTGGTATGGTAATGATGGATCAGTCTGGACAATATCCCATTTCTCTTTTAAAGTAACTCCTAGTGTTCTCGTGCTAGGGGTGTATGCAGTGACAAAATTCATCCTCTTCTGTTGGTCCCTTTTTGGCATTTTCATGCTCAACTGGGCCCTTGCTTCCTTTATAGTGTTACCATTGTATCCTCTGCTGTAAAACCGTGATTCCATTTCTTTCAGTTGTACCTCACGGTTTTCCTCTGATGTGTTATTGCGGATGACTCTCAGCAGCTGTGCCTTAGGGATGGCTTTTATGAGTGATCTTGGATGGTAACTAGAAGCATGTAGCAGTGTGTTTCTGTCGGTAGACTTTTTAAATAAGGTGGTACCCAATCTGTTGTTTATCTTATAAATTCTTAGATCCAGGAAATCCACTTCATTGTAGCTGGACACTTCCTTCAATTGAACCTGTCCCCCTATTGTGTTCAGGGTTTTGACCCACTCGCCAAAGGACTCAATCGTGCCTCTCCAGACCACAACGATATCATCAATGTAGCGCTTGTAAAAGCGTACTTGTTGATTGTCATATACCTTGAACACCTTTTCCTCCATATGTTCCATGAATAAGTTTGCAAAAGCAGGTGCCATATTCGAGCCCATGGCCGTTCCCATGAGCTGAAGATAAAATCTCCTTTCGAATTTAAAGTAGTTCAGCTTAAGACATAGAGATAGAAGTTCAATAATAAAGCTGGTAGGGGGACCCACATATGGGCATCTTTCAAGGCAGTTGGTAATTATCTCCATCCCCATTTCGTGCGGTATAATAGTATAGAGGCTTGTGACGTCAAGACTGGCAAGCACGTCTCCTGGTTCTATGTCAGATATGTCAGTGAGATATGCAATGAGTGTGGTGGAGTCTCTTAAGTATGAGCGCATGTTTACCACCAGTGGTTGTAGCATAGAGTCAACATATTTAGCCAGGGGTTGTAGGAGTGACCCCCGTGCTGAGACAATGGGGCGTCCAGGTGGATGTACCAATTGTTTGTGTATCTTGGGGAGTGTATAGAGAATTGGCCTGACTGGGTTGTTAGTGGTTAGCCATTCCTTGGTGGCAGGTTCTATCCAGTTCATTTGTGCTGCATGTTCAATAACTGAGTCAATCCGTGCTTTATAGGTAATCGTGGGGTCACAAGGTAGGGCTTTGTAGGTTGAGACATCCGCCAGTTGTTTATCTATTTCAGTTTTATAATCTTGATAATCCTGCAGGACAACCGCACCACCCTTGTCCGCTGGGCGTATGACAATGGTAGAGTCATTTCTAAGGGATTGAACAGCTTCCCAGTCAGTTGTTGTCATATTATTTCTAGTTAGGCCTTGCTCCCTCTGTCCCAATCTTTGTTGGATAAGGCGAGTATAAGTTCTAATACTTGGATTCGTCGTGGGTGGTTCAAATGTACTTGGTTTCTTAAAGGGGTGTCTGTTTTCTTCCAATCCCTTTCCCTGGAAAAAGTCACCCAATTTCAGCTGCCTCTGGAAGCGCATACTGTCAATATAAGTAGTGAAGTCATCAGCCTTAGTTGTGGGTACAAAGGAGAGGCCCTTCATAAGTACCCGCCTTTCGTTGTCATTCAGGACATGCTGGCTAAGATTGACCGTTACATCCTCCTCCTCCTGCGGGGTAGTGGGGGTCTTCTTCCAAAATCCGCCCCTGCGTGTATGCGGTCTTCGCCCCTTCCCCTGGAGCGGGTGGTAATGCCTAAAAAAGGCTGAGTGCTGTGCTGGTTCTCATTCTCCTGTGGCCGGTCACCCGAGTAATCCGTGTCAGAGCCAGAACTTGAATCCACCGTGTTCAGTTGTCGGTGTGCATATGTTCTAAACCTTCTTTGTTTACTACATAGTCAAGGGTCATGTGTACCATTAATGCTATAGACGCAAATAACAGCAAACTCGTTATACAGATACCTCAAACGATGTGACCGTATTACATGCACAAAGTGTAGCACGACCTATGTAATCACCCTGTTCAGCATCGGACCAACCTCGCGCTGAGTGGGTGACTCCTGATATCTGGGTATTAGGGGTGTTGTACTATCTTCTACTGCATATCCTGCTGCATTTATAACGTTCATGACCCGGACCCTTCCTTCCCTTAGTAGTACCTTGGGGCCCTCTTACCATGCCATTTTTAATAACTGTTTGTCCGGTGTGGGGGCTTGTCCTTTCTATCCTATTGGGTACCTAACTGGAGCATTGGGGGCTGGACTGCGCCGGGTTTACACGCATGCGCATAACCCTTGTTGTTCCGCTAGTAACTGTGCTAGATTCAGCGCGAGGTTGGTCCGATGCTGAACAGGGTGATTACATAGGTCGTGCTACACTTTGTGCATGTAATACGGTCACATCGTTTGAGGTATCTGTATAACGAGTTTGCTGTTATTTGCGTCTATAGCATTAATGGTACACATGACCCTTGACTATGTAGTACGGGTATTATGAGTTAGGCATTAACTATAAGTGTATTACGTGAATTGCATTTCAATATGATGAGGTGCCGATGTTTAACTAAACGTTTATTCAACCCCTTTTTTCTACACATTCTTGTTTTCCTGTACTTAGCTAATAATATTGTGATATGTCTCTTTAAAAGGACACACTGCCACTGGGGTATTAGAAGTACTAATATACAGCAGGTGTATTATGTGGTAGGATGATGTGTTGATTTGCTAATTGACCTGATGCTAATTAACCATAATGATCTGGTTTCTTTGATGTCATTGTTGCATTGGTAAATGTATTTACTTTGAACTGGTTGTTTGGTTGCTATGGCAACCATTTTTGGCGGTTTTTTGCACTAGGGGGAGGGGTTTGTGTATGCTTAAATGTTTGTTTCACTTGTATGTTGTTGGTCTGATGAAGGGGAGCATTCCCCGAAACGTTACTGAATAAACTACTTGTTTTTTACTTAAGTCCAGAGAGTGCTGTTTCCTGTTTTGAGATAGATATATATATATATATATATATATATATATATATATATATATATATATATATATATATATATATATATATATATATATATATATATATATATATATATATATATATATATATATATATATATATATATATATATATATAATACCTTTTAAATGTGATCTCCAGACTGAATGTCCTTCACATACAGATGAATTTTGTTTGGTTTGCAGGGATTCGACTTTTTAATATGCGCATAATATATTTCGTATTAATTTTAAATATGTCTCTTGCTCTATTAAATTTTACCTAGTTTTAGGATTTTAGTATTATTGCCATATTTTTATGTTTTAGGGTATTTATTTTTATATCTTTGGTGCAAATTGTTTTTTGAATTGCAGCATTTATCAATTTCAGATATGTTGTTATTAAACTGTACATTTTTGTTATCACTAAAAGGAACTTAGCATTCTGGAATTTGGTCTCTAGGACCCAGAGCGTATTTTTTACTTGTATAACAGAGGAAACTTTAACCAATAGGATCTGCCATGAGGGTTTTTATTGTGACGGACATTGTATCCACCTAGCATTTGACTCTTCATCCTCTTGAGAAAGTCTGCACGATAGCAGAAGAAACGTGTAGAGGTATCATAGGATTGTACTTTGGTTCTTCAGAGGAGCCGTAGTTCTAGGAATAGAACGCTTTGCTTTTTGGACACTTAGGGCTACCATAGCCCCAGGAACAAGGATTTCCCATACACTGAAAGTTCCGGTGAACAGCTGAAGGGAGCGGACATTGAAAAAAGACAACTAGGCTGTGAAAGCAGACCGGAGCAGCTGAGTATTTGGATATTTTACCCTAAAGGAGAAAGCTGTGTTTTTTAAACTGCTGTATTATTAATAAAACATTGCAAGTGCATATTTTTAAGAGCAGCAGTGTCTGTGTTATTTATTGCACTTGAGTCTCTCTTTGCGCTTTTTTCTTTTTCAGAGTGAAAGGGTTTTACCACTTGCGGTCCAATGACATATTCAGACATGACTTTTTGCTTTTGAATTGCACAGATACATAGTGACATTTAGCGATTACTTGCTGGTCTTGCTATTTAGCTGTGCAATTCAATAGTATGGCGTGGTAAGATGGTGCTACTGGTGTCACGGATACCAGGCTGCCAAGGTTAAACCTCCACCCCCTACTACCTAGCCCCCTCCATTTTCTCACCGGATCTGGAGATATGAAAGCATTCAACATTTAGTTTACTTATTGTGTGTTTTTTACATCCTCACAGAAGAGCTAATTTGACCAGCCAGCCCCTCTCCGGCCAGCCGGGCTCCTGGAAAAAGCGAAAACATTCACACCCGGTCGCTCCAGCGGCCCTTTACCCCAGAGCTCCGCTCTTTTAGGGATTGGTACCCCTTAGGGAGGGCAAGAGATGGGGTGATTGCCGGAGGGGAGCTCCCTTGGGAACTGGGGGTTCCGGACCCCCCTACAACTCCTATTTCCCCTTGGCCATCTGGTGTACATTTGATCACCCGTAGTTCCGGCCCCCAGCCATGGATCACTTCGCTTTTTGGACTGTAGCACCTGGGGACCAAGGGTTTTCCAACGACACTATGGGGGGCGCCAGCCTGTCTGGAGGGGCGGGAATGGTGGGAGATCTGAGGGTCTAAAAAGACTACTTATTAAGATGGTGTATAAAAGAAGTGTGTTTCCACAGTAAAGTTGTTGTTCGTTTCATTTGAATACTGGTTCTGTCTGGTTATTTGGGTGGGCTATAGGAAGGACCCTTTTGGCGGAGCTACCCAGTCGGGGTAGCCGGAGTCTGTCACATTTGGTTGGCAGTGGTGGGATGCTTCCATCTACCTGGAACATTCAAACTACCAACTGAAGACCTCTTCGGATGGAGCAGCAGTATGCTGGGCTCCGGAAGAATACCTTGAAAGACTTGCTGGAAGCTCAGGGGAAAGTTGCTGGCAATAAATCCAAGGTAGCAATCATCGCCAAACTAATGGAAGGCGATCGGGCTAACGAGCCGGCTGGTGGGTCAGATAGCGACCAGAGCAGCGAAGGTCTAAGTGAGGCGTCCACGGTAGAGACAATAATGTCCGAGTTGCAGTGGGAGCTCCAGTGGCAATTGGCTCTATGACACCACCCCACCAGCAGAGGTAATCAATCAGCTAATACCCAACAACACCCAACTCAAAATAGCGGAGGTCCACGAATCTATGCGGGGAGCCCCGCAGGCTCCACTGGGTCCACCTCCCTAGCCGAAGAAGCTACCTCATGAGGCATTCCGAGCCTTCAAAAGACGATGAACAGGATATCGACAGCTACCTCCAAGTATTTGAGGCACAATGCAAGTTGCCTGTACCGACCGAGTCACCCTCCTGCTTGGAAAGCTGTCTGGACGAGCCCTAGAGGCTTTTAACACTGTTCCCTCGGGAGACCGAAAGAACTATGACCAGGTAAAGAAATGTATCCTTGCCCACTATAGTCTCATGCCAGAGGTTCACCGGCAGAAGTTCCGGGAACTAAAGAGGCAAGAGGGGCAACCTTTTACGGAGTGGACACACCAGTTTACCTGGTCCTTGGACTCCTGGTTCTCAGGCTGCCATGTAACTACCCTGGCCGAAGCCACCCAGCTCATTCTGTTGAAGCACTTTTATAACCACTTACCGGAGGGGGTACAAGAATGGGTCTGAGATAGGGGGTCCAAGACAGCCAACCAAGCGGCCGTCCTGGCTTATCAGTATTTGGATGCCCAGCTTCAGGCCTGCCCTGAGCGGCGACCAGTGACCCGCTCCGCTACCAAACCTGTTCGCCCCCCAGCACCTCCCCGATACCCCCTGACCCCACCAGCACCTGGCCACCTCTCCAGGACCAGCTCACCCAGAGGGTGCTTTGGGTGCGGTCAGATGTGTCATATCCGAAGGTAATGCCCGGCGGGGGAGAAGCCGAAGAATCCCCCTCAGGTTAAGTGGGCAAGGGCCCCAGCTGGAGGCTACAAAGCCGCCGTCCACTGCTTGGACACGGAGGGCCCTGCGGATTACACCAAATGGGCAGAGGGTCAGGGTCCTACATGAGGTGAACCCTGCCACTGGAGAGGCAACCGCCTGCACCACCAGGTTGTCTGGATCAACGGTGGGCCCAGAGATCACGAGACAGCGGAGCAACTGTTACCCTTACTGTTTACCAGGAAAACCCTTACAGTTTGTGTGGATGGGGGTACGGTACTCCGGATCTGACCAGGAGACATTGAAAGACCTGACGAGAGAGAAGAAAAAAAAAGAGAAAGAGAAACTGCCCTATCGCCAGCTGGTGGTACCACAGAAATATTGGTATGAGCTGCTGCTTAAAGGGTATGACATTCCCCTAGCAGGACATCTAGGAGTTACTATGGCTCATCACTGACTGACTCAGACCTTCTTTTGGCCAGTGATTACAGGGGATGTTAGGCAGTACTGCAGGACCTGTGACGTTTGCCAGAGGGTAGGCAAGACAGGAGACCACTGCAAAGCCTCTTTGCACCACCTCCCCATAATTAACTAACCCTTCAGCAGGGTAGCTGTAGATATTGTTTGCCCCTTGTCCCGTACCGGCCCCTCTGGGAAAAAGTATATCCTAACAGTGGTAGATTATGCCAACTGGTACCCAGAGGCCATCCCCCTGTCCAATATCCACGCAGAGACAGTAGCGGATGCCCTGATCTGGATATTCACCAGGGTGGGTTTTCCCCTGGAAGTTCTCCAGGGGACCCAGTTCACTGCTGAGCTCACCCGGCAGCTGTGGAGGCTTTGCGGGTTAAAACCCCTGCAAAGCTCTCCATAACACCCCGAGACCAATGGGACCCTGAAGCAGTTGCTAAAGACGTTCTCGGCCTATCACAAAAAATGGGAAAGATACCTGCCGCACCTCCTGTTTGCATACCGAGAGGTGCCCTAGGAATCTACTGGGCTCTCCCCCTTTGAATTAGTATATGGTCGGAGGGTGAGGGGGCCCCTATATCTATTGAGAGCCCACTGAGAATAATCAGTGGGGGAGAAAGGACCCTCCGTTGTGAGGTACGTCATAGAATTCAGAGACCGGCTGAAGGACCTCGCCGAGAGGGAGCGGGCGAACCTTCAGGTCGCAGAAAGTAGGCAGAAGCAGTGGCACGACCAAAATGCCCCTATCCGAACCCTAGGGCAGAAGGTCCTGGCCCTGAAGCCTGTCAAAACAGACAAGCTACAGGCTTCCTGGCAGGGACCCTATCGAGTGGTAGAACAGCGGAATGACACAACCTATCTGGTAGCCAAATTCTCAGATGACCGGGTACGCCGGACCTTTCATGTAAACATGCTGAAGGCATACCAGGAAAGGGCAGGGGACATAGTCGCCATCTATGCTCCGGCTGTGGAGGACTCAGAGAGTCTCCCCATGCCGGAGCTCCCCGGGCGAAACAAGATGCCCCCAGGAGTAGGTGACATCCAGCTAGATGAGAGGCTAGGGAATGGGCAGAGGAAACAGGTCAGACAGGTGCTAGGGAACCAGGGAGACATGTTCTCCACTACTCCTGGGTACACCATTGTAGCTGTGCACCGAGTGGAGACCCCGGGACAGGCGCCCTTGTAACAGCCGGCGTATCGGGTCCACGAGGCAGTGAGGGCAAATACGCACAGCAAACTCAGGGAGATGCTGGACATGGGTGTTATTGAACCGTCTAAAAGCCCCTGGTCATCCCTGGTGCCCATACGGGACCACCCGGTTCTGCATAGACTACCGTAGGCTCAATGACAGAACCACGACCAATGCCTACCCTATGCCCCGGGTCGATGACCTTCTAGACCGCATCGCCCGCGGCATCTTCCTGACCACCCTAGACCTGTGCAAGGGATACTGGCAGATCCCTCTGGACCCGGAGTCCATGCCAAAGTCGGCATTCATCACCCCCATCAGCCCATACCAGTTTAAGGTCATGCCATTTGGGATGAAGAATGCTCTGGCAACCTTCCAGAGGATGGTAGATCATCTACTGGATGGCCTCCAGGATTATACCTGCGCATACCTAGATGATATTGCGATCTACAGCGACACCTGGGAGGACAGTTTGGTCCATCTAGGCATCGTTCTAGAGCGCATCAGGGCCGCCAGTCTGACCCTGAAGCCCGACAAATGTACGATAGGGCGCTCAGAGGTCTAATACCTACCTTGGACACTGAGTAGGCTGCGGGGAAGCAGCGGCCAGTGTCAGCCAAGATTGAGGCAGTCGCAAATACCAAGCAACCTCCAAGACCAAGAGCCAGGTCTTAGATTTTCTAGGGACCGCAGGGTATTACTGCAAGTTTGTCCCCAACTACAGTCCCCTGGCTAAACCCGACCAACCTAACCCTAAAAAGATTGCCCCGACAGGTCCTGTGGTCCCCCGAATGTGAAGTCGCCTTCCAAAGCCTTAAGACAGCCTTGATTACTGCCCCTATCCTAGCCGCTCCTAACTCAACCAAACGTTCAGGTTGGGAGCAGTGCTAAGCCAGGTGGACGAAGAAGGGCACGACCACACCATAGCCTAAATCAGTAGGAAGCTGTTACCCAGAGAGGTAGGCTATGCAGCAGTGGAGAAAGAATGCCTGGCCCTGAAGAATGTACAACCCTACCTGGCCTTTACAGTTCTCACAGACCACAACCCACTGGTTTGGCTCAACCGAGTTGCTGGGAACAATGGAAGCCTATTGAGGTGGAGTTTAGCCTTGCAGCCCCTTAACTTCACTATCCAATATTGGCCGGGAAAAAGCAACGGGAATGCTGACAGACTTTCCAGGCAAACTGAATTGGGATAGCTCCCCGGACAGCCCCAGGCCGACCCATGTGTGGATCTAGCCGGGTCTGCCAGACTTTTTAGGATGGAGCACAGTCACAGATACCAGGCTGCCAAGGTTAAACCTCCACCCCCTACTACCTAGCCCCCTCCATTTTCTCACTGGATCTGGAGTTTTGAGAGCATTCGGGATGTCCCAGACATTTGGTTTACTTGTTTTCTGTTCTGAACATCCTCACAGAAGAACTGATCTCTGACCGCCCAGCCCCAATTCGGCCAACCGGGCTCCTGGAACTACCGGGCAGCCGTGCCTCCCCGAAGAACGTGAAAACATTTACACCCGGTTGCTCCAGCGGCCCTTTACCCCAGAGATCCACTCTTTCGGGGATTGGTACCCCCTAGGGAGGGCAACAGTTGGGGTGATTGCCGGAGGGGAGCTCCCTTGAGAAAAAGGGGTTCCAGACTCCCCTACAGCTCCTATTTCCCCTTGGCCTTCCCAGTATACGTTTGATCACCCGTAGCTCCGGCCCCAGCCATAGATCACGTTGCTTTTTGGGCTGTAGCATCTGGGGACCGAGGGCTTTCCAACAACACCCTGAAAGTGCAGACGCTCCCCCGGGGTCACCACAGAATAGCCACCTCTGTACCACTGGGACTCTATAAGACAATGGACACTATGGGGGGGTGGGAAATCCGAGGGTCTGATAAGACTCTTTATCAAGATGAGTTGGTGTATAAAAGAAGTGTGTTTCCACAATAAAGTTGATCTTCGTCTCATCCGAATACTTGTTCTGTCTGGTTATTTTGGTGGGCTCTGCTATAATCACTTTGCTCCGCTATATAGCGGCATGTTCCAGGTATAGGAAGGACCCTTCTGGCGGAGCTACCAAGTTGGGGTAGCAGGAGTCTGTCACAACCGGCATATAGCAGAACCAAGCAGGTGGGAATGATTACTTGGGACTCTCCGCTCTCATTATCAAAGGCCTGAAAGGGGTGACGGAGCCCCGGGAGGATGACAAGTGCTGCCAGCGTCTCCTACATGTAGCCGTTTCCTCTCCGCCCCCTTGGAGCCCAAGCTGCCTGTGGTGAAGCAGAGCTGTGCATTCTGCATAAATAACCGCAAATCTGCCACATTCTACAGCACACACCGCCTGAAAGGACCGGATGACCGGAGTCCAGTGTCTGGTCAAAGGTGTATCCGCGCAGCACTAAGCGCATACCGTGCGATACTGCCCCCAGCGGATGCTTATGGCCAATTAACAGGCTGCCCTATTCCCTGCTGAAAATTAAATAAGACCTGCTGGGGCACTAGGTAAAAATGTATAGGACCAGAAAGGGGTAAGACTCCAAGGAGGAGAAATAGGCCTAATAAACAGGTATAATTCAGATTAAAGCCTGAACAAAATAATAGACTTCTGGAAGATTAGCAATATTTCTATGAAACAATACAGAAAAGGGAAGAAATGTGGCCTTTTAGAGAACTGGCAGATAAACATTTATCTAAACCATAATGTAAAATTTGAAGAATCCTAGGAATTCTAAAAGAATGCCAGGAATAAACATGGATAGTACACCACAAAAAGTAAGTATCCCAAACGTTGTGATAGATCTTTCTAGAAACAGGCTTGCGGGCCTGAATCATAGTGTTAATCACAGAGTCAGAGAATCCTCTATGACTGAGAACTAAGTATTCAATTTCCATGCCATTAAGTTCAGAGACTTTAGATCTGGAGGGAAGAGGGGACCTTAAGAAAGGTGGTTTGGCCTTAGAGGAAGAGGCCACGGCAGGTAAATCCTGTGAGACCACACTGGGGCTAACAGGAGTATAATCCTTGCACCATTGGCACAGTATACAAAGCTGAACAGGTCTCATATGGAATCGAGCAAATGGAATTGCATCCGATGTTGCAATCATGAGGCCTAGTACTTCCATACACAGAGCCACTGAAAGAAATGAGAGACTGAAGGTTCAGACAAGCTGAAATCAATTTAGTCTATTTTCTGTTAGGGAAAGTCATGGACACTGAATCCTTCTGGAAACCTAAATAGGTGACCTTTGTCTTGAGGAATCAAGGAACTTTTTGGTAAATTGCTCATCCAACTATGTCTTTGAAGAAACAGTAGTTGTGTGAGATTCTGCTAAATTAAATTATTGATCTAGTACCAAGATATCATTCAGGTAAAGAAATACTGCAATGCCCTGCACTCTGATTACAGATAAAAGGACACTGAGAACCTTGGAAAATATTCTTGGAGCTGTAGCTAGGCCAAAACGGAAGAGCAACAAACTGATATAATGCTTTTCCAGAAAGGAGAACCTCAGGAACTAGTAATGTTCTGGGTGTATTAGGATGTAAAAGCATCCTGTAAATCTATTGTGGGCATAAAGTGACCTAGTTGAACAAGAGGCAGAATAGACTTTATAGTTTCCATTTTGAAAGTTGGTATTCTTACAAATTTGTTTAGTTTTCAGATTCAGAATTGGTCTGAAAGAATTTTCCTTCTTTGGTTCAATGAAGAGTTTGAATAAAATCCCATCCCCTGTTCCTGTAAAAGAACTGGAACAATTACTCCCATATTTTCCAGGTCTGAGACAGATTTTAGACAAGCCTGTGCTTTCATAGGATGTTTTGGAATATGGGTGAGAAAAAACCTCTGCATAGGAGATCGTATTCTGGATCCAATTCCATATCCCTGAGAAATAAATGTTTTGAATCCAGGGATTTTTGACAGATTCTAACCAAGATTTTTGAAAAAAGGTTTAATCTGCCCCCTATCAGTAGCACTGGGGGGCCGTGCCTTCATGAGGTCTTAGAGGCTGGTTTTATTCCAATCTGAAGATGGTCTCCCGACTGAGACAGAGGGTTTAGGGGAAGAGTCCGTTTTCTGTTCTGACGAAAGGAACAATAGCAATTGGGAGCTTTAAATTTCCATTTAAACTTTGTCCTGGGGAAGAAAAACTCACTTACCTCCAGTAATGGTAGAAATAATAGAATCCAGTTGAGACCCAAATAATTTATTTTCTTGGAAAGAGATAGTAATCTAGTTTTAGATACGATATTAGCATTGCATGATTTAAGCCACAAACAGCTCTTCTGGTAAGGATAGCTAAATAAATAGCTAAATAAATATTTCTGATGTTAATTTTCATGTTATCAAATACTGCATCACAAATTATTTGCATACTGAAGTAAATTCAAGAGAGATTAAAACATTCAGGATCAGAATACACTGCTGAGGAGGGGGGGCGGAGCCAACGTCTGAGCTGAACAGACGCACACTTCAGGAGCTCCGGCTATAATTTTCATTAAAATCCAGTTTGCCAACTCCTTAGTCTTATATTTTCCACAAATTTAGTGAGTTTAGTAACTTGGGAGTTGTACTGGGTCTGAATCTCAGAGAACATTGCTCTATGGCGGTAGCTTCTCCAGGCAAGATGAGCATCACTAATTGAAGTACCCGGGAGTGGCCATTTCCCTACCCACGTGGAGTCTAGCGAGAGAGACTAATCTGGCTACCTAACTTTCACTGATTCTGTGCCTTCTAGAAGCACAATGGCATCTGCAGCCCACATTACTCGAAGTGCTGAGCAACCTTCTGGAGGGCTACCAAGAGGCTTTCACACAAACGCTAAGGACGGCATTTCAATTTGAGGGGGCAGAACCGACAGAGCCCGATCACTACCAGGTCGACTCTGTAGCAGTCAGCACTGGAGATATTGCTTGGGAACCTCAGCGCCTGACATCTACTTTGTCTGTAGCAGGGAAGATAAAAGACACAGCACCCGTGAGAGCAGCTACCTCAACTGACAAAACAGACTCTGAGGCTACACAATACGGTATGCGGAGCCTACTTACCCTGCCTACCGATTGCAAAACTGCTGAGCCACTTACCCATGTCAGTCAAGCAAAGCGGAGACACAGATGGAAAGCCGTTGAGGGAGCTGCACCCATCAATGATAGGAGAGACCCAGTGCCCAGGGATAATGTTGAAACAATGGCAAAACTCTTGGCAGCATACAGTGAGGTATCGGCCTACATAAAGAACCCATGCAGACAGACCACCATTTCTATATTGGGGTATATCGCTGGCTTCATGAATCATACTAGTACTATGGTTATGCACAACGCTAAACAAAGTACGCAGTGGAACAAGACTTTCACACTAAGTGGGCTGAAGCCTCCTCCAACACTTTACCTTGGAACTTATATCCTGAAAACTGGAGTAGGTTAAATATGTTATCCATCATTGAACTTTGGTGAGACAAGGCATTGGCTTAAGCTTTATTGGGACTTTGTTATTTTTGTTACTCGAGTGGCAAACTTGTTGCTTATGTATTCCATGCAGTCATACAGTTTTGGCTGTCTTTAAAAAATGTTCTACAGTCCTCAATGCTGGTTGTTTACTATAGACCAGCAGTCAGATAATTTATACCTTTTCCAGCTTCACAGATCTCATCCGCATTGCAGAACCTAGACTCAGATTAATGTCCTCTCGTGGGAGATGTAATTACCACTTTCTGCCACCGGAGGGGAGTCAAGACTTCATTATTCACTGTTTATAGCATATCTTTGCAAACGTCTGTCAGTTTCACTGTATTACTTGGGTCTTCTCCAAAATTTCTAGTTCTACCCTTGTCGAGTTCCCCTCTGCAGACCCTTGACATCTGTAGGTCACAACTGGGAGGAAAGTTTCTACTTATTCAGCAGTTTGGTAATATTGAGTGAGCTGCTTATAATTGAAATCATTATTTATCTATATCACAAGTCTGTCCTATTACTAATTTATCTGCTAATTGGAAATTGAGCTACCTATTTGTCTTGTACAATATTTGCATGTCTATGTTCTCTGTTATTTAATTCACTTAAACTTGTCATATGCACTCTATACTCCAAAGAAGGGTAATTACCCCTACTGTCTTAGCTCCTAATCAGTACTTACCACATCTTGTTACCTGTCTCCTGCCTTAGGATATAGTCTGTGCAGTACTTAGGGTTATCCACTGAAAATGTTATTAGCTAATACATGCTCTGTTCTGTTGGGGCGCTGATAGTGCTTTTCATTCAACTATTCCCCTCATATATACCTACCTTTGTGTGCTGGTGACACTCTAGCATATTGAGCCCCTTGCAGGTACACAATTTCTATACACTACTATTTTGAGCCTGTATATTTATAGACCTAGAGGTACAACTTCAAAATACTATTTAAAGCTATGTGTATTAGCTCCTTACTTAAACTATTCAGACTAGATTATGGGGTCCGTTAGCTCTTAGATGTAAGATGCATACAGACCATAATTGCACTGCCCCACATCCTGCCACTACTAAATAACTCTGTGGACTATGGATCCTTGTTCTCTTATCTTAACATGGTGGGGGGGCTGGGCTGCCAGCGGCCGGGGCGGCTGGGCTCACCCGCTGTAGATCACTTTTAGGTCTCAGGGTTCTTATATACACATTCACAGGTTGTGGGGCACCTATAACGAGCGTCATTACATTTCTGCTAACTAGAACATCAGGCTATAATTCCCATATATCTGAGCACATATTATGTTATAATACAGCAATATATATAGAAGTGAAACCGCTGTTAGACCTGTATAAATACTCCTGTCATATTTGTACCTTTACCAAGGTTGATGCCCTTGTTTGCTATATTTATGTTACAACTGCTACAATTTTTACAACATTCTTGCTTGAGGGGTTAAAAGAGTTTTGGGGGAGTACTTGTTTCTAAAGGGTTAGACAATTATATTTACCATGCCTTGTTTATATATACCTTGGTTTTATACAAGGGCTGTCAGCCAGGATCCAGCTGCCCGCCTATAGATTTAATACATCTATGTACATTTATACTCCTTCGCACACCCTATATAGCTAATCGATACTGAGGTAAAGAAGTCCAAACCATTAGATGAGAAATACTAGTGCTCCCCATTAAATACCTCAATCCTCTCAGATGGCTTCAAACTTTTGTCCCTCATTAGAACTTACATATCGTTACATGTAGCCTTTTATTTATGCATTTCGCATGTATGCCTATGCGGGCTAGTCCTGCGTGGCACTTGATGTGAATTGTAATTTTGATATGAATCCAGTAGTTTCTATGTTTTTATGAATGCATACATGTATGTACTACCCTGCAATACTGAAGCCAGTCTACTCAATACATTCAGCACCTGTTGTCTATTATATGTGTTCGCCTACCCTCCTTTTTATTCGCAACAAACCTCTAAGTCCGTTAGTTATTTATTCCCTTCATCTCACTGTCATTACCACCTCCTCCCCCCCACCACTATAAAGAACCTCCTTTTACAGGAGAGCTACCTACGCGGCTTATCTTTCCTATGCCGCATCTTCTTCATAGTTCTTTCTCAATAGCACCATATGTCTTTATTCCATAATAACCCTTAATGTTTCGCACCCTAACTATCTTCTTTAACTCAGTTAAAAAAATGATTCTAATTAGACATATATCCAAAAGAGACTAGTCTTACCATTCTATTTCCTCTAGACATCATTTTAGAAGACAGGAGCCCAAAGGTGGCTTATTTTATTAAGAGAGGAAAATACTATAAAGCAGAAAACGAGGTTTCAGTTTTACCTGTTACATATAAATATAGAGAGATTACTTTGGGTTTTCTCATGAACAGTTTTTACCTATATGTGACCACAGAATAGTTTTGAATTTCAAAATATTGTCATGGTTTGAAAGAATGTTTCTGAATGTTTATGTAACATGTTTATTTGATGTTTTGTCAATAACCTCAATAAAAAAAACTTATTTAAAAAAAAAAAAAAAAGAATACACTGCTGAGCTAGACTGGAAAACCAGAAAGTAGAAGCAGCAGCTACGTCAGCAATAGATATTGCTGGTCTAAGGATATAGGCAGTATGTAACTATCTTGACAAATCAGATCTGGACTGAAGTTTGATTTTAAAGTTGCAATTTTTTACAAGAATATACACTATGAACTTTTAATGTGGATACTATGAAGCTTTAGATTATTGTCAATGAATTTGTTTTTTAAATTTGCCTTCAAATGAAATTGTGGTTTATACAAATGAATTTATAGTAATACTTATTAAAAGGTCTTTTCTATTTTAGAACCAATTCGTTGTATTTAACTCTTATTTTATAATTTCTGTGGTATTTGAATATCCAATAGCTTTAGCACCCTCTTTACCACCAATTCTGTATTTCTACCCCTATCTAGGAAGGAAATAGACATTTTGAGAGTGGGATATTGGGTATTAACATCTAGCGCTTCGTTTTCCACAAATTTTCAAACATGGGCAGTATGTAACTATGCCCTTCTTAGAAAAAATTAAAGTTTTCTATCTAAAATGTTCTTTAAAAGAAATACGGTCTTGTAAATGAATAGTAGTGCGCTTAGCTTGAGTGGAAATAGCCACATCAACTTTGGGAACGGTTTCCGGTAACTAAGTTAGCAGCAGGTAAAGGATATATTTTTTTTAAAACATTGAAGGGTTAAAAGGGACACCTGGTTTAGACAATTCTTTAGCAATCATATAAGAGACAGCATCAGGTGAATTCAAACAATTACATCAGAAGGGTTAGCTTCTTCAATCCATAAAGTGACTAAGACTTCCTTCAAAAGAGAATAAATGTGTTACATTTTAAATAAAAAGAAGGAATTATCAGGTTCTTTGTCTGATGAGGGAGACTCACTGTTAAGAGGAATCATCATTTGAAGATACTTCAGTATTTTGAAGGTCTGGACTTATATATTAGGTAAACTTTGAACTGACCTTTTTCGCCTATTTGAAGGGCTTCAAAATGGCAGTAGCAATAAAAACTCTTTCATTGCTGGAGGTACGCCATTTGCATTCATCTGTAAGGAAGTGGCAGTAGGTGCATTAGTATACATAGAAACATAAGATTGACCATTATGCAATAAGAAATCTAAGCATGAATGAGCTGTAGAAGCTACTTCAGTTGTTTTACAATAAGCACACTTCGCTTTGGTAGAAACATGTTCAGACTCCGTTCCTATGGTAACTTTAGGGGCAGATTGGTGCTGCTCCATTATGACAAAAAAAAATTGAGAAAATTAAGATGCAATAATTAATATTACCTCCTTTAAGGCAAGCATTTTGACTGAAAAGGAAAAATTGCCTCCTGTATATAGCGTTGCAAGGAAGAAAAACACGCTAAGCAATGTAACCTAGAAACGGATTCAAGTCAAAACACGCAATTACAAAATACAAATATATAGTAGAAAAAAAGTGTGACAAAAGTCGCATCTATAATGCGATTGACGAGCGCAATATAGATGCATGCGTTTTATATTGCCCAATTTATGGCACAAAATTAAATGCAATGATGCGCACTAATAATATGATGTGTCAGAGTTAATGCTTGTGTGCGCATGTTTAATATGCATAAGTAAAAATCTGGAAAAAAATAAATAAAAAGGAGGCAAGGGGAACAATAAGAACCTGTCCCTGGCCCATACATATATCTACATTTATATATAGTTAAACTTTTTTAAAAAGTGCCCAACCCATAGCGGGGAGTGTCTTTATTTAATAAAAAAAAAATATATATAAAATATACTTAACTATAGACACTCATCCACTAATAGAAAGCCAAACCAGTACTGAAACATATCAGCAGAGGTACTGGAATAGGAGTAATAAGGTCGATCTGTAAAGGGAGGCAGAAGATTAATTCCTGCGACTGAATTTACAGAGAGCCCATGAAAAAAAAAAAAAAAAAAAAACTGTCATGAGGCAGTACTCCCCTTTCCTCCGACAAGCACTGTACTAAGAGAGGAACAGGGCTTTAATATGCTCTGAGGTATGTGTGAGGTGGGGGGGGGGTATTTATAGGCTTTTGAGGTTTGGGAAACTTTGCCTCCTCCTGGTAGGAATGTATATACCATAGGTAACAGGAATGTGGACTCTCGCCACCTATATGAAGGAAAATAGCTAATAAAAACAAAACCTTCCAGGACAAGCGCTAAAGGCTCAAGCCTGAAGATTGCAAAAGACACAAAACCGAGCTGAGATTCCCTGGTGTGCAGCCAGTCCTATAACAGGACTGATTCTAACCTAAGCATGACCAAAGGCTAAAATGTCTGGAAGTCTAACAAGCTTTCACAAAATAAGACAGATGGAGCAGAAATATCACTCTCAAAGTGTTGGCCAGAGAATTCTTATCTAGGCCATCCTGAAGAAAATGTACATTCCAGGAATCTTAAAAAGGATGTCATACATAGCCTTGCTCCAGGCGCCAAGAAAGATACACTTTCCAAACCTTATAATAAATTATCTTAACCGACTTAAGAGCTTGAATCAAGCTATCCACCACTCAGATGGAAAAATCCCATTGGCCAAGAATTAAACCATTCAACCTCCAGCAGATAACTGAGCAAATGAAGATAGAAAGAAAGAAAAAAAAAAAAAAAAAAAGGAAGAGACCTGAGCGAACAGATCTGGATTTTGAGGAACATGCAACAGTGGAACACTGGACATTTGAACCAGATCAGCAAACCTAGTCCTGCAGGACCAAGCAGTAGCTAAATAATTGCTTTAGTATGTTACTCTAAGATCCGATCACCATCAGAGGAAAAAGACCAAATAAAAAATGTCAAAGGGACTAATGATGCCTCTATCAAGACCGCTTGAGAAACCTTTGACCACGACCCACATCCGGGAAGTTTGTGATTCAGACGAAACACCATAAAGACTATCTCAGGAAATCACCAGCGTTGCACCAACTGATCAAATTCTCCTGCTTGAGGACCATAGGCCTGAATGGAGAATCTGACGATTCAAATAATCCCCCTCCCAGTTGATGACCCTAGGAAGAGAAATGCCAAAATGGTACACTGATGAGATTCTGCACAAGCTAAAAAACAAGACAACTCCTTCATTGCTAACGAACTGCAGGTATCACCCAGAGATTAATATAGTCTATCACAATGATGATGTCGGACTGGAAACAAATGAAGACAAGTGATCTGAGGCCAGACCAGACCCGACGCACTAAGATCGCACGAAGTTCAGTAATATTGAATGGTAACTTAGCCTCTCTGAGGAGACCAAAATCCTTGAGATCTCCAAGGACCCCAGACTATCCCTCAACCAGAAAGAATTGCATCCGTGGGGATTAAGAGATGTCCACCAAGACTGAGATTGACTGACTAAGAAATCCAATTAACAGATTGGATAGATCTGCAATCCCCTACCATAGCTGGAGAGGATGCAGAAAGAAAAGAAAAAAAAACTCAGCTACAGCCCCAGGATTTTCTGGGTTCCTTCTCAGATGATATTTTGGTTTAGACACTATCTTTCCCTTTAGTGACTGATTATTCCAAAATACTATTTTGGTTGCTTTGCAGTCATGGATGGAAGGTAAACGTGACAGAGTCCCCTAAATCCTATTACAAGGGTGTCCTTTTTGGGAATTATCAAATATTGGTCTTTATGTGGCTGTACTTATCAGAATAAGTGATAATGCCTTTACAGGAAGGAAAATACAAAGAAAATTGTATGTTCATGAATCAAGATAAAAATGTGAAGGTAAGTCTATGGTGTCATGAACTGACCTTACATGACTAAGAATATATCTGTTAGTTTCCATCTTAAATGAGGAAACACTCAAAACCTTGTGTAAGGTTTTTAATTCCAGACTGGGACTGAAGGTTCCCTCCTTCTTTGGAACAATAAGGTTGGAGAAAACCCCTTCCCTTGTACTGACAGAGAAACAGGGATAAAACCCTGCATCTTCTCTAAATCTCAATACACAGACAAAAAAAATGCTGATCTCCTTCTTTTCTCCTTGAGACATGAGAAACCTCTTATGAGGAGGCTGTGACCAAATACCTCTCATGTACCATTGAGATATAAGCTCCGCTATCAAATGTCATGGACATACCAGGCTTTCTCAAAAGGCTCAACCTGCCCTGCACCAAGTCTGAATCAGAGGCCGCACAATCATGCAGATTTGTATTGGTAGGAGAGTTCTTAGTCTACTTTTATCTGATTCATACTGGAATGGCTTCAAGGAAAGCTTTGCAGGATAAGACATCTGCTAAGATGATATCTGGATTCTGGACTGACAAAAAGGAGAGAAAACAAAGAAACCACCCAAAAAATGTATTTAAAATGTTAGACTGCTACAGCATTGGTTATAATCTTTCCTTCCTTTCTATATATTTCCAAAAAGACTTAGTGAGTCATATTCATTTTAAATTAACTTTATTGATATTTAATAACATATGTTACTTAGTTGTCTACAACGTTTAGAGTCACACAGGAGCCTTTTTAAAAGGTAACTAAACTATGCCAAACATCACATTTATATATCATACTGAATGGATAACAGCTGCTTACTTAGATACATCATCTCCCTGATCATCAGCAAAAAGTTCCATGGCCATCTATTGGCCATTTCATAAACTGCCCTCTTTGCATCTCTAAGGTGGAATAGATTTGCTGAAAAATAAACAAAGAGATATGTATCAAATGTAACAAAAACTTTCATTTAAAGAAATAGAAGTCAAGTTACCAAAACTTTCCTATCTGAAAAATAGAAACTAAATAGTAATAAAACTTGAAAATTACACGTATTTCAACTCTTAGGTTGTAATGTTTCTAATTCTGCTATTCAAAATGTCTCCTTCTGTATTAATTTCTCTTTCTTCTCAGGGGGGCATATGATTGCTAGGGCAGCTGTTGTGTGGCTGTTGTGTTCTGCCTGTATCAAAGGCATGTCTGATGCTTAACCTATGGACTGCCATCCTTTCTTTGAAAGTACATTCTGTCCACAAAAAGATTGTCAATAAAGCGCTTATAAAATTTCCCAATTTTTTTTTTTTAAAGAGGAGATGCTGTAAAATATTGTTTTGTTCCGAAGTATGAATATAAGCATTGGCATAGCTAGGGGCTACATTAGACCCCATCGCTGTGCCAAGCAATTGTGGATACATACTTTTTTTTTAAATTTAAAAGTAGTTTTTAAATAACACAAATTATTAACAAAATAAATTCAACAGGAGGGCCTTTGTAGTCTCCATTGCCTAATAGAGGCGGAATACACGTATATAAATTAGAAACATCACTTGTCACAAAATATGCATTTTCATCTAAAATCCCCTATTTTTTGTAATTGTTGCACAAAGTCAAGAGAGTCCTTGATAACAGAATTTATGCTTACCTGATAAATTACTTTCTCCAACGGTGTGTCCGGTCCACGGCGTCATCCTTACTTGTGGGATATTCTCTTCCCCAACAGGAAATGGCAAAGAGTCCCAGCAAAGCTGGTCACATGATCCCTCCTAGGCTCCGCCCACCCCAGTCATTCGACCGACGGACAGGAGGAAATATATATAGGAGAAACCATATGATACCGTGGTGACTGTAGTTAGAGAAAATAATTCATCAGACCTGATTAAAAAACCAGGGCGGGCCGTGGACCGGACACACCGTTGGAGAAAGTAATTTATCAGGTAAGCATAAATTCTGTTTTCTCCAACATAGGCGTGTCCGGTCCACGGCGTCATCCTTACTTGTGGGAACCAATACCAAAGCTTTAGGACACGGATGAAGGGAGGGAGCAAATCAGGTTACCTAAACGGAAGGAACCACAGCTTGCAAAACCTCTCCCAAAAATAGCCTCCGAAGAAGCAAAAGTATCAAATTTGTAAAATTTGGCAAAAGTGTGCAGTGAAGACCAAGTCGCTGCCTTACATATCTGGTCAACAGAAGCCTCGTTATTGAAGGCCCATGTGGAAGCCACAGCCCAAGTGGAGTGAGCTGTGATTCTTTCAGGAGGCTGCCGTCCGGCAGTCTCATAAGCCAATCGGATGATGCTTTTAAGCCAAAAGGAAAGAGAGGTAGAAGTCGCTTTTTGACCTCTCCTTTTACCAGAACAAACAACAAACAATGAAGATGTTTGTCTGAAATCTTTAGTAGCATCTAAATAGAATTTTAGAGCACGGACAACGTCCAAATTGTGTAACAAACGTTCCTTCTTTGAAACTGGATTCGGACACAAAGAAGGTACAACTATCTCCTGGTTAATATTTTTGTTAGAAACAACTTTAGGAAGAAAACCAGGCTTAGTACGCAAAACCACCTTATCTGCATGGAACACCAGATAAGGAGGAGAACACTGCAGAGCAGATAACTCTGAAACTCTTCTAGCAGAAGAAATTGCAACCAAAAACAAAACTTTCCAAGATAGTAACCTAATATCTATGGAATGTAAGGGTTCAAACGGAACCCCTTGAAGAACTGAAATAACTAGATTTAGACTCCAGGGAGGAGTCAAAGGTCTGTAAACAGGCTTGATCCTAACCAGAGCCTGAACAAATGCTTGAACATCTGGCACAGCTGCCAGTCTTTTGTGTAGTAAGACAGATAAAGCAGAGATCTGTCCCTTTAGGGAACTTGCAGATAATCCTTTCTCCAAACCTTCTTGAAGAAAGGAGAGAATCTTAGGAATTTTTATCTATTCCATGGGAATCCTTTGGATTCACACCAACAGATATATTTTTTCCATATTTTATGGTACATTTTTCTAGCCTGAACCAGAGTATCTATCACCGAATCTGAAAACCCACGCTTTGATAGAATCAAGCGTTCAATCTCCAAGCCGTCAGCTGGAGGTAGACCAGATTTGGATGTTCGAATGGACCCTGAACAAGAAGGTCCTGTCTCAAAGGTAGCTTCCATGGTGGAGCCGATGACATATTCACCAGGTCTGCATACCAAGTACTGCGTGGCCACGCAGGAGCTATCAAGATCACCGAGGCCCTCTCCTGATTGATCCTGGCTACCAGCCTGGGAATGAGAGGAAACGGTGGAAATACGTAAGCTAGGTTATAAGTCCAAGGTGCTACTAGTGCATCCACTAGAGTCGCCTTGGGATCCCTGGATCTGGACCCGTAGCAAGGAACCTTGAAGTTCTGACGAGACGCCATCAGATCCATGTCTGGAATGCCCCATAATTGAGTTATTTGGGCAAAGATTTCCGGATGGAGTTCCCACTCCCCCGGATGAAATGTCTGACTACTCAGAAAATACGCTTCCCAATTTTCCACTCCTGGGATGTGGATCGCAGACAAGTGGCAGGAGTGATCCTCCGCCCATTGAATTATTTTGGTCACTTCTTTCATCGCTAGGGAACTCTTTGTTCCCCCTTGATGATTGATATAAGCTACAGTCGCCATGTTGTCTGATTGGAACCTTATGAATTTTGCCTTTGCTAGTCGAGGCCAAGCTCTGAGAGCATTGAATATCGCTCTCAGTTCCAGAATGTTTATCGGGAGAAGAGACTCTTCCCGAGACCATAGACCCTGAGCTTTCAGGGATTCCCAGACCGCACCCCAGCCCACTAGACTGGCGTCGGTCGTGACAATGACCCACTCTGGCCTGCGGAAGCTCATTCCCTGGGACAGATGGTCCAGGGTCAGCCACCAACGGAGTGAATCTCTGGTCTTTTGATCTACTTGAATCATTGGAGACAAGTCTGTATAATCCCCATTCCACTGTCTGAGCATGCACAGTTGTAATGGTCTTAGATGAATTCGTGCAAAAGGAACTATGTCCATTGTTGCAACCATCAATCCTATTACTTCCATGCACTGCGCTATGGAAGGACGAGGAACAGAATGAAGTACTTGACAAGAGCTTAGAAGTTTTGATTTTCTGACCTCTGTCAGAAAAATCCTCATTTCTAAGGAATCTATTATTGTTCCCAAGAAGGGAACTCTTGTTGACGGGGACAGAGAACTCTTTTCTTTGTTCACTTTCCATCCGTGAGATGTGAGAAAGGCTAGAACGATGTCCGTATGAGCCTTTGCCTTTGACAGGGACGACGCTTGTATTAGAATGTCGTCCAAGTAAGGTACTACTGCAATGCCCCTTGGTCTTAGAACCGCTAGAAGGGACCCTAGCACCTTTTTGAAAATCCTTGGAGCAGTGGCTAATCCGAATGAAAGAGCCACAAACTGGTAATGTTTGTCCAGAAAAGCGAACCTTAGGAACTGATGATGTTCCTTGTGGATAGGGATATGTAGGTACGCATCCTTTAGATCCACGGTAGTCATAAATTGACTTTCCTGGATGGTGGGTAGAATCGTTCGAATAGTTTCCATTTTGAACGATGGTACCCTGAGAAATTTGTTTAGGATCTTTAAATCCAGAATTGGTCTGAAGGTTCCCTCTTTTTTGGGAACTACGAACAGATTGGAATAAAATCCCATTCCTTGTTCCTTTATTGGAACTGGGTGTATCACTCCGATCTTTAACAGGTCTTCTACACAATGTAAGAATGCCTGTCTCTTTATTTGGTTTGAGGATAAGTGAGACTTGTGGAACCTTCCCCTTGGGGGTAGTTCCTTGAATTCCAGGAGATTACCTTGAGAAACTATTTCTAGCGCCCAAGGATCCTGAACATCTCTTGCCCAAGCCTGAGCAAAGAGAGAGAGTCTGCCCCCCACCAGATCCGGTCCCGGATCGGGGGCTACTCCTTCATGCTGTCTTGTTAGCAGTGGCAGGCTTCTTGGCCTGCTTACCTTTGTTCCAGCCTTGCATTGGTTTCCAAGCTGGTTTGGGTTGTGAGGCATTACCCTCTTGCTTAGAGGATGCAGAATTAGAGGCTGGTCCATTTCTGCGAAAGGGACGAAAATTAGGCTTATTTTTAGCCTTAAAAGACCTATCCTGTGGAAGGGCGTGGCCCTTTCCCCCAGTGATGTCTGAAATAATCTCTTTCAAATCAGGTCCAAATAAAGTTTTACCTTTGAAAGGAATGTTAAGTAATTTTGTCTTGGATGACACATCCGCTGACCAAGACTTTAGCCAAAGCGCTCTGCGCGCCACAATAGCAAACCCTGACTTTTTCGCCGCTAATTTTGCTAATTGCAAAGCGGCATCTAAAATAAAAGAGTTAGCCAATTTAAGTGCGTGAACTCTGTCCATAACCTCCTCATATGGAGTTTCCCTACTGAGCGACTTTTCTAGTTCCTCGAACCAGAACCACGCTGCCGTAGTGACAGGAACAATGCATGAAATTGGTTGTAGAAGGTAGCCTTGCTGTACAAAAATCTTTTTAAGCAAACCTTCCAATTTTTTATCCATAGGATCTTTGAAAGCACAACTATCTTCGATAGGAATAGTAGTGCGTTTGTTTAGATTAGAAACTGCCCCCTCGACCTTGGGGACTGTCTGCCATAAGTCCTTTCTGGGGTCGACCATAGGAAATAATTTCTTAAATATAGGGGGAGGAACAAAAAAGGTATGCCGGGCTTTTCCCACTCTTTATTTACTATGTCCGCCACCCGCTTGGGTATAGGAAAAGCGTCGGGGACACCGGAACCTCTAGGAACCTGTCCATCTTGCATAATTTATCTGGAATGACCAAATTGTCACAATCATCCAGAGTAGATAACACCTCCTTAAGCAGTGCGCGGAGATGTTCTAATTTAAATGTCACAACATCAGGTTCAGCTTGATGAGAAATTTTTCCTGAATCTGAAATTTCTCCCTCAGACAAAACCTCCCTCGTGGCCCCTTCAGATTGGTGTGAGGGTATGACAGAACAATTATCATCAGCGTCCTCTTGCTCTTCAGTGTTTAAAACAGAGCAATCGCGCTTTCTCTGATAAGTAGGCATTTTGGATAAAAGATTTGCTATGGAGTTATCCATTACAGCCGTTAATTGTTGCATGGTAATAAGTATTGGCGCACTAGATGTACTAGGGGCCTCCTGCATGGGCAAAACTGGTGTAGACACAGTAGGAGATGATGTAGTATCATGTTTACTCCCCTCATTTGAGGAATCATCTTGGGCAATATTATTTGTGGCAGTACTGTCCTTACTTTGTTTGGACGCTATGGCACAATTATCACATAAATTTAAATGGGGAGACACATTGGCTTTCATACATATAGAACATAGCTTATCTGAAG
Source organism: Bombina bombina (assembly GCF_027579735.1). Classification (NCBI taxonomy): domain Eukaryota; kingdom Metazoa; phylum Chordata; class Amphibia; order Anura; family Bombinatoridae; genus Bombina; species Bombina bombina. The sequence goes on from NC_069509.1 coordinate 99,259,882, forward strand.
GTATAGACATGTTAAACAGGCTTAAACTTGTCAACAATGCACAAAAAACGTTTTAAAATAAAACCGTTACTGTCACTTTAAATTTCAAACAGAAAACACTTTATTACTGAATATGTGAAAAAGTATGAAGGAATTGTTCAAAAATTACCAAATTTTCACCACAGTGTCTTAAAGCCTTAAAAGTATTGCACACCAAATCAGAGCTTTAACCCTTAAAATAACGGAACCAGAGCCGTTTTTCAATTTAACCCCTATACAGTCCCAGATACAGTCTTTGCTAAGACCCAACCAAGCCCTGAGGGGAATACGATACCAAATGACGCCTTCTAAAAGCTTTTTCAGAGATTCTTAGATCCACACACATGCATCTGCATGCCCTGTTCTCAAAAAACAACTGCGCATTAATGGCGCGAAAATGAGGCTCAGTCTATGACTAGAAAGGCCCCCTGACTGAAAAAGGTGTCCAATACAGTGCCTGCCGTTTTATAAACGTTCCCCAAGATTATAAATGTCAATTGTTAGCCTAAATTTGAATAATATGCACAAATAAAGCAATCGATTTAGCCCATAAAAATGTCTACCAGTTTTTTAGCCCATAATAAGCCCTATATTCTGTTTGTTTTTGAATAAGAAAATGGCTTACCGGTCCCCATGAGGGGAAATGACAGCCTTCCAGCATTACACAGTCTTGTTAGAAATATGGCTAGTCATACCTTAAGCAGAAAAGTATGCTAACTGTTTCCCCCAACTGAAGTTACTTCATCTCAACAGTCCTATGTGGAAACAGCAACCGATTTTAGTTACTGTCTGCTAAAATCATCTTCCTCTTACAAACAGAAATCTTCATCCTTTTCTGTTTCAGAGTAAATAGTACATACCAGCACTATTTTAAAATAACAAACACTTGATAGAAGAATAAAAACTACATTTAAACACCAAAAAAACTCTTAACCATCTCCGTGGAGATGTTGCCTGTGCAACGGCAAATAGAATGACTGGGGTGGGCGGAGCCTAGGAGGGATCATGTGACCAGCTTTGCTGGGACTCTTTGCCATTTCCTGTTGGGGAAGAGAATATCCCACAAGTAAGGATGACGCCGTGGACCGGACACACCAATGTTGGAGAAATAGGATCTTTTTTACACAGTTTTGAATTTGTTCATCTATAATTCTTGCCACTGGTTGATTGAGGAACTACATTGGAATAATTGGTCTACTGGGGGGGGGGGGCTTCTGTGGACTTGTGTATTATTGGGAAAATGTAGAATACTGGAGTCCTGGGGTATTCTGTGGTCTTGTACTTGGCCTCTGTTATCCACCCATTATTAAGTCCCATTCTCAGGATCTCATCCAGCTCCTTTTTTGTAGCTGTTAATTGGATTTCTGTCCAACTTTTTTTTATAAGAGGCGACATCTGAAAGTTGCCTTTCTACCTCCATCCTGTACTATCGATATCTGTCCTTGTCCCTCAAATTTTTAAGCATTTCCTATACAGCAGAAGAAAAAAAAAAAAAAAAATGCCACTTTAATACTAGCCTTTTTATAACATGTTAAGTCTCTTTCCACTAACTTAACGAACACATTTATACTGAATTAAACTGTAATGAATCATACTCAGATTGGACAAAGGTAATCAGTGGAGTCCCCCAGTGATTAACACTGGGCCCTGTCCTTTTTAATATTTTTATTAATGACTTGGAGCAAGGATTAAACAGCAACATCTCTATTTTTTCAGATGATACAAAGTTCATTAGGTCAGAGCAGGATGAACTTGCAATCTGCAAAAATTTCAAAGTATGATCAGGTAAATGGAAAAGGAGATTTAATACAGGAAAATGCAAGGTTCTAGATTTTGGGAGTAAAAATAAGCAGGACATTTATTATTTAAATGGAACTAGACTTTACGAGGAGGAAAGGGATTTGGGAGTAGTCATAGAGAAGCTAAAAATGGGCGCACAATGGCACAATGCAGGGCAGCAGCTTCTAAGGCTAATAAGATACTAGCATGTATTAAAAGAGGCATTGATGCAAGGGAGAAAAGCATAATTGTGTCATTATATAAATCCATGGTAAGACCACACCTTGAGTATGGAGTGCAGTTCTGGGGAAAGATCTTAAAAAAAAAAAAAAAAAAAAAAAAAAAAAACACACATTTCAGAGAAGGGACACAAAACTAATAAAGGGAATGGAGAATTTGGCTATGAGGAGAGGTAAACCAAACTTGGGTCTGTTTTCTCTAGAAAAAAAAGCAGTTGAGGGGTGAAAGGATTACTTTATATAAATATATTCAAGGCCAATATACAGAGATGGCAGAAGCTCTGCTTATTCTAAGAGAAATGTGACAAGAGGTCACAATTTAAGGCTGGAGGAAAGGAGTTTCCATATCCTGCGATATTGAAAGTGCAATAATATTGTGGAACTCATTACCAAAGGACGTAGTGAATGCCAATAGCTTAGATACATTTCTGTCTAGAAACAGAATTCAGGGATATGATTGCTTGTGTTAAATGGGATTAATTTAAGCTCAACTGGAGCTTTTTTGTAAGTATATTTAGATTTGTATAGGTTTAACTCGATGGACTTTGGTATTTTTTCAACCTCATCTACTATGCTACTACTATGTATGCAATATTCTGCCAAACTTAAACAAATCTACTATTATTTAAAAAAAGGTTTCAATTTATTCTCTAAATATAAATCAAACCTTAATTTCAGAACTGACATTTTCTCTTTAGAAAAATTATGGGCACACAGATTGAAGATTACCTGCTCATCAGCGTTTCAGTCGACTTGCCCTCTTGCGTGTGACCCTTTGTGGTACGTTTACCCCCCCCCCCGGTCACTGGTATCTTCCTTCGGGGTCAATGGTTTTGGGAAGGCAGAGCCCCTAAAAAAGGCCCCTCACTGGAGCCACCTTCAAAGCCGCTCCTGGATGAGCTGGATTACGACCTCTGGGTGTGGTGTTCTCCATTGCTCTCTTCTACTACGCCTACCATGTGGCTGGTTCCAGAATTGCCAAGGGTAAACAAAATTTAGATAATCTTCAATGACTATTATTATTAATATATATATATATATATATATATATATATATATATATATATATATATATATATATATATATATATATATATATATATATATATATATATATATATATAAGTTTTTTTAACCAATCCTCTGTTTGTCTGATAGTAAGATGGGTGGGTTTGTGTAAATTCTCAAATTGAGACTGCTCTATTTTTAGTGCTTCTAATGCTAGACTATCAATTGGAGCATTAAATCTAGTAAGAATTTGTTGCGTACACAGCACTAATGTCTGCAATTCGAAATCCTCTTGGAATTCTAGATTCTGGATAACCGTAAGAGAGATGGTCAACTTCTTTCTTTTTTAAATGCAATAGTTCATTGTACGGATCCCTGGGCTTTTCTTTTATACAGAGTTCTTCTAATCTGTCTTTAAATAAAATATGTTCTGCCGCCTCACTGTAAAAACAAGTAAGTTACTCATTTTTGTTCAACACTCACGGTCTAGCTTGAATTTCCACTTTCCATTCCAGATAATAAATGCAATGTATTTATCTAAAAAATGATATCCTTCTCTGAAGGGAAAGGTGCAGTCCCCACGTATTACATATGTCAACCATGAGATACACTCTTCAACATTCTCAGCACTAAGTCAATATTACAGGCAGAAGAAAGGTTAGCTAAATTTACCCAGGAACCACCCATCTTCTCATATAGAAGACGGGAGAGTCTAAAACATTATCTTGTACAGGCAGATCCATTTAACAAATATGAGGATAGAAAAATACACTTTCTGACAGGGGTGTACAAATTCACTCAAAGCAATACACATAAAAGTTACAATATCAAGTATCCACCTATTTGCGAGTCTAAGTATGTTGTCTACTTCAGGGGTCGACAAATCTGTTATAAATTTAGGAGCCAGTAAGAATATTAAGGAGCCACACCTACTATTAGGGACCAGACAGTGGTATTTGAATATAGATATAGGGAGAATAACCCAAAAAGTTAGGAGCCAGGGGTAAAAAAATTCTAGGAGCCACTAGGGGTGTCAAAAATAATCGCCATTGCGATGCAGCCATTAACGATGCTGCATCGATGCGGTGCAAGATCAGAATCGATTCAGGGTCAGTGACGTCATCGCACAATGTCACGTGACCCCGCCTCTCCCACTGACTGATGCGAGGGCTTAAAGTAATGGCAGACAGAATAAATATTGATTGATTCTATTTTGAACATCAGCACGCTCAGTGCAGTTGTCTGACAAGCGGACAGCAGCCTCGTGTAACACAGTGAATATTTCCTTGTATTATCGCTTCCCTGTTTACTCACTGTTGCGGTCTCTGCTGCATGTTTCCTCTTTGTCAGACCCCTAGCCCAGCACCAAACGAGCATTTGAGTGTTGCTATTAGATATAGAAAAAGTCAAGTTTTACAAAAGTATCTAATAGCAACACTCAAATGCTCGTTTGGTGCTGGGCTAGGGGTCTGACAAAGAGGAGACATGCAGCAGAGACCGCAACAGTTAACAGGGAAGCGATAATACAAGGAAATAGTCACTGTGTTACACGAGGCTGCTGTCAGTTGGTCAGACTGCTTCTGCCCTGTCAGATCTCTCCTAGTCTTGAAGCAGGCGACACAGCAGGGAGGGCTTAATTAATCACATTCACCCGGCCAGCACCTTTACCTCTAGGACAACTTATTGAAGCCGTTTAGTAAGTGGTTGGTGCAGCTGTTAATAAAGGTTCCGGTAAGAGGAAATGACATAGCATTCCTTCCCAGCTGCAGATCATCACAGAGCCGTAATAAACATGTTTAGAGTGCCTACATGATTGATTAGGTGACCCTTTATGTCAGTTAAGAGCCCTAATCATTAACGGTGACACTGCACTGCTCACACATACCATGCATTCCTTTCAAAGCCCTCCAATACCCAGAATACTAGTCTCACTGTCTCATATGAGCTTAGGGAGCAAAATAACAGCCCATCTATGATCTAAGTGTAATATGTGGCAGGGCATTGTATTGTATTATAGTTGTGCTTTGTATGTGTATATAAATAAATGTATATGTTACATATAAACCTATACCTTTTAAAAGCATATCTATTACCTTAAATCTAAATTCATTATTTTTATTTAAAAAAAAAAAGTCAATATCACACATATCCTATGTTAGTTATGTATTTGGGACCTGCTCTGCTAAAAGTTAATCATTTATACACCTTGGTTCATAAACTGTGCATTATTCCCTGACAAAAGAGGCAAGTCCAGAATTATTATTTAACATGCCAGGACCATAGTACCTTATATCCTAGAAACATCCCCTTAGCAATCCCCTTTTTTTTTTTAAAGCAGATAAAATAAAAAAGGGAGTTCTGACTGCTTGAATTTGTTAATGAAAATCATGGGCAGTAATCGTGATGCATCGCGATGCATCGTAGAATCGAATCGTATCGAATCGTTACGATGATAATCGTAATCGAATCGAATCGTGAGACAGGTGAAGATGCGCAGCTCTAGGAGCCACCAGCTCCTGGGTTTGTCAAGTCCTAGTCTACTTAATTAAATGCCAATGTGGGTGATCCTACGGAAAAAAACGGAATGCACTTTCAAAGAAAGGATGGCAGTTAAACATCAGACATGTCTTTGATACAGGCAGAACAGAACAGCCAGAAGCCCAACATTTTTGGATAATGGCCATCCATTATGCTAAAAGAGATGCTGCCCTATTGATCATATACCCCTGAGAAGAAATTATTACAGAAGGAGACATGTTGAATAGCAGAATTAAAACCTAAGAGTTTAAATACATCTGTAATTTTCAAGATTTATGTAAAATATTACTGTTCAGTTTCTTTTTGTCAGATAGGAAAGATTTGGTAACGGTTTATTTTTCTTTAAATTAAAGTTTTTTGTTATGTTTAATTAATACATGTGCTTGTTTTCAGCAAATCTATTCCACCTTAGAGATGCAAAGAGAGCAGTTTATGAAATGGCCAATAGATGGCTGTGGAACTTTGTTTTTGATGATGTATCTAAGTGAACAGCAGTTATCCATTCAGTATGATATATAAATGTGATGTTTGGCATAGTTTAGTTACTTTAAAAAGGGCTCCTGTGTGAGCCTAAACGTTGGGGACAACTATGTAACATATTATGAAGTAAATTTAAAATTAATATGGATCAGTCTTTCTTACTGTAGCACAGTTGTTTTCAAAGTCTTACACAGTGGGCCTCTCCTTTAGCAAAACTTTCAAGATGAGACCCCCCCACCCCGCGATAGGAGTTATTACACTCACAAGCACTCATAGGCATAGACACAGACATTCCATCACAGAGAGTTACACAAAATAAGAATAAAGAGTTTAGTACAGGGCACGAAAGAAGAGGTTTTTTGTTTTTTTAAATACGATCAGTGCAATACCACAAGGCTCTTACACACACACACACACACGATTATACAAGCTCCCATAGGCAGTCGCATGCACACACACGCCCCCAAAGACAGCCGCATGCACACACAAGCCCCCAAAGACAGCCACATGCACAAACACAAGCCCCCAAAGAAAGCCACATGCACAAGCAAACAAGCCTCCTAGGCAGCCACGTGCACACAAACACACGCAAGCACCCATAGGCAGCCATGGACACACAGACCCAAAAAAATAAAATAAACATTCTAATAAAGATGGAGCAAAACCCTGCCTAAATTACATCTCCAAATACAATTTGCTGAATGTTTTTTTCAATAACATACATTTCTAAATACAGTGTACAAACACAAGCAGTTTTTATACAGGTAGTACAGGCACAAAAATGTGCAGGCATTAATTTGCATAGTACTGGATATACATGCATTACGGGGTTCATTTTATTTATGGCCAGCATTTGCTTTCAACCTTTTCTAACTTTTGCCTCTGTGCTAAAAGGATGTTTTTTTCAAGCACTCTACATACAAAAGCACATGGACCTGAAATCAGTGTGTATCCTTACTCTACTTTGCTGCATGTTTTCAGCTGTGTGTGGTTGAAGCGAAGCAAGGAGCATGCTCTTAGGTGTGCCCTGTCTGTGCAACACAGCATGTGTGCCTTGCTTCACTTCAACCATACGCAGTTGAAAACATGTAACAAAGCATAGTCCTCCCATTTGTACTTATGGCAATAAGCAACGTTGGCCAGTCACTGAGCCTCACTGCACCCAGACAACCAGCATACAAAAATAAATAACTTCCGCGCCTCTCCTTATCTGCTCTTGCTTCTCCTTATCTGCTCTTGCTCCCCCCCTTCGGGAGGCACGCCTCACAGTTTGAAAGCTGACGCTGTAGAATGATGAACCCTTCCCAGATTGATGGGGCAGCAACAATTGCTTCTCTAATTGCCGATTGTCTTTCCTCCTTGGCATTGTGTTATCACACATCTGAACGCTCCAGACCAGCAAATTGCTAAAACTTTGTATTTTATAGAGGTGGTCACACTTGCCGATTATCAATTAATCATGGGCATTTGATTAGAAGCACCTGGCTACTACTTAGCCTCTTAAAGAGACAGCTGCCATAGACAGCATACAATTTTAAACAACTTACCCATTTGTATTTTTTTTTAATTATTATTATTATTATTTGCTTCCTTCTCTTGTTATTTTTTGCTGAAAGGTTTATCTAGGAAGCTCCTGAGCAGCAAATAACCTAGGTTCTAGCTTCTGATTGATATATTTTGCATATATAAATCCAATGACATGCGGGGAGGTCAGAGGCTGGTGAGGCACTGGCTATGATACACCCGAGAAGCACATATATGAACCCAATAGAGATAGCTTAAATTTACTATTAAACTGGCAGGTTGCACAATGATGATTAGCATTCTTTACAACACAGGCATACTAGTAAGAAAATAATTAAATTCTAGTTATATAGTCAAATGCAGTTACACTATTTATAGTCATTCAACACAAATGGTATACAGAGGCTGGTGATGTGTGTGCTGTTTGGGGCTGGAGGGCTTTCAGTTTTATCCTAGCAATATTTTTTATTAATTGCTTTCATTGTAGGTAAACTATTTTCATTTGTCTGTATACAATGAAACAGGTTTTTACGATCTGTTCAACATTAATGAGATGTCCAGAATTTGTGTATGAGGACTCCTTAAAAGGAAAGCACAACATTTTCTTTCATGATTAGAGAATAGGTAGAGAATACAATTTTAACCCTTTAATGACCACAGCACTTTTCCCATTTTCTGTCAGTTTGGGACCAAGGCTATTTTTACATTTTTGCGGTGTTTGTGTTTAGCTGTAATTTTCCTCTTACTCATTTACTGTACCCACACATATTATATACCGTTTTGCTCGCCATTAAATGGACTTTCCAAAGATACCATTATTTTCATCATATCTTATAATTTACTATAAAAAAGTATAAAATATGAGGGGAAAAAAAAAACATGGAAAAACACACACTTTTTCTAACTTTGACCCCCAAAATCTGTTACATATCTACAACCACCAAAAAAGTCCCATGCTAAATAGTTTCTAAATTTTGTCGTGAGTTTAGAAATACCCAATGTTTACATGTTCTTTGCAAGTTATAGGTCCATAAATACAAGTAGAACTTTGCTATTTCCAAACCACTTTTTTTCAAAATTAGCGCTAGTTATATTGGAACACTAATATCTTTCAGGAATCCCTGAATATCCATTGACATGTATATATTTTTTTTTTAGAAGACATCCCAAAGTATTGATCTAAGCCCATTTTGGTATATTTCATGCCACCATTTCACCGCCAAATGCGATCAAATAAAAAAAATAGTTCACTTTTTCAAATTTTTTAACAAACTTTAGGTTTCTCACTGAAATCATTTACAAACAGCTTGTGCAATTATGGCATAAATGGTTGTAAATGCTTCTCTGGGATCCCCTTTGTTCATAAATAGCAGACATATATGGCTTTGCTTTTTAATAATTAGAAGGCTGCTAAATGCCCCTGCGCACCACACGTGTATTATGCCCAGCAGTGAAGGGATTAATTAGGGAGCATGCAGAAGCTTCTAGGGTTAATTTTAGATTTAGTGTAGTGTAGTAGACAACCCCAAGTATTGATTTAGGCCCATTTTGGTATATTTCATGCCACCATTTCACTGCCAAATGCGATCAAATAAAAAAAAAAAAAAAAAACACGCTAAATTTTTCACAATTTTAGGTTTCTCACTGAAATTATTTACAAACAGCTTGTGCAATTATGGCACAAATTGTTGTAAATGCTTCTCTGGGATCCCCTTTGTTCAGAAAAAGCAGACATATGACTTTGGCGTTGCTTTTTGGTAATTAGGAGGCCGCTAAATACTGCTGCGCATCACACATGTATTATGGCTAGCAGTGAAGGGGTTAATTAGGTAGTTTGTAGGGAGCTTGCAGGGTTAATTTTAGCTTTAGTGTAGAGATCAGCCTCCCACCTGACACATCCCACCCCCTGATCCCTCCCAAACAGCTCCCTTCCCTCCCCCACCCCACAATTGTCCCCGCCATCTTAAGTACTGGCAGAAAGTCTGCTAGTACTAAAATAAAAGGTTGTTTTTTTTGTTTTGTTTTTTAGCATATTTACATATGCTGCTGTGTAGGATCCCCCTTAGCCCCCAACCTCCCTGATCCCCCCCCAAAACAGCTCTCTAACCCTCCCCCTCTGCATTATTGGGGGCCATCTTGGGTACTGGCAGCTGTCTGCCAGTACCCAACTTGCAGAAAAAAAAAATTGTTTTTTCTGTAGTGTAGCTTCCCCCCCCCACAGACCAACCCCCACACCTTGATTGATTGATTTTTTTTAAACTTTTATTCCCCTTTTTGTAGCACTTTTATTAAACTTTTTGCTGTAGTGTAGCGGTTCCCACCCGCTCCCTCCCCGTGCACGCGCCCGCCCTCACGTGCGCGCATCCCCGGACATCCCCGCCCACGATCCCGCCCCCCTCCACATCACCAGTGCCAACGATGGCCGCCACCCGCCTCCCACCCACCAACGAGGAAAGCCACCGATCTCCGGTGCAGAGAGGCTCTCTCTGCACCGGGTGACTTAAAAAGGTTATTGCAGGATGCCTCCATATCAAGGCATCACTGCAATAACCGTAAAGCAGCTGGAAGCGAGCAGGATCGCTTCCAGCTGCTTTCCACACCGAGGACGTGCAGGGTACGTCCTCAGGCGTTAACTGCTTTTTTTTTTTTTTTTTTTTTTGAGAACGTACCCTGCACGTCCTCGGTTGTTAAGGGGTTAAACAACATTCCAATTTACTTCTATTATCAAATTTGCTTAATTATTTAGATATCCTTTGTTGAAGAAATAGCAATGCACATGGGTGAGCTAATCACATGAGGTATGTATGTGCAGCCACCAATCAGCAGCTACTGAGCCTATTTAGATATGATTTTAAACAAAGGATATCAAGAGAATGAAGCAAATTATATATTAGATGTAAATTGGAAAATTGTTTGCGTGCTCTTTCTAAATTATGAAAAAACATTTGGGTTTCATGTCCCATTAAATGGCATCTTGGAAAACTGGTCACCTTAGCAAACATCTGAGTTTAATCTAAACAAGGATTGTAAGCAGAACCTCTTGCCAGATAACAAAATGCTTTTGGTTTCCGCTTCCTTGGGCTTTGCACCTTGCTTCGTTACGCTCACCTATTGATGTCATCATTCTGTGATGCCGCATTTCCATGTGGCGCGTAAGCTGGAGCAGTTGTATCCTGACTTGTAACAAAATGCTTGCTCTGATTATGAGATCTAGAAATCCAGGCCCATTAAAAATGTTTAAATTTAATTACATAGACACTTAAAAAAAATTACATTACTCGAAACTAATTGTTATAACTTCAAGTTCTTATAACACTTTTACTGTATTCTTGTCCTAATCAATCTATGACTGTGTTTGAAAGATTTTACTTTAATGCATTAAAAAAAAAAAAAAAAAAAAAAAAGGTGCTGGCAGCAATATTTTGCATTTGTATCCAGGACCTCAGGCAGCAAAAGTTAAGTTGTTTACTGCAAAGCTTCTGCCCTCCTCCTCATAGGTTTTGTTCAGACAAAACTTTACTCCTACAGATAGATTTAACAATGGTGGCAAACAGTGTTAATACATAACTATATATGGACCAACAGGAAGTGAAATATATGCAGTTTTTAGCTAAACAGTTTTTATGAGCAAATAAGCTGACTAAGCTCTGCTCTGGGTTAAGCCTTTTGACATAATATTTGCCCTGCAAATACAAAATGCTAAAATATTGCAGTTAGTGATTTATTAACAAGCTACAAACAAGCATACCCCCAGGAGACGGTCCTGCAGAGTGGGGACTCACAAGCAAACAATCTGTGTTAACCTCTGACTTGTTATCCCCTGCAAATATGACATTGATCTTCCAAGGAGAACTCAAAGCTAGACATGGCCAGAGCAGACTGGACGTTAAGAGTGGTTTGAGTTTTGTGCTGCACACTTGTCAGTGAAAGCAGTTCACTCACCCTCCATTATTTTGTGATTCTAGCCCTCACCCCCCCGCCTCATGGCACTGCAGTGAGATGTTCCCCTAACATCCTCCCTTAGGGCCCAGACACACAAACTCCAGCCGCTCCATGTTTTACCAACTATGAGCTGTGGCCATTATAATTTATCCCATATGATGTCATCACCTATTGGGGCTTGGGAACAGAACAACAAGGCAGACAGTAAGCAATGGTCATTCATTCATCATTTTGTTCATCAGAAAATAGTACCGCATATATGAGACATAGATCCATAATTTTCACTGAACACTGGAGGTGCCGGCCGTAACCAACCATCATTCTTATTCTTTTCTTCACCAGTGGCAAAGGGCAACAAACATCTAAAGTCCTGGGGGGCAAGGGTAGTCAGGCCCGTCTCAGCAGCTCGGCTCAATCTTCAGTCTCTGAAGTTCACAGTTCAACAACACCGGCATGAGGCGTCTGTCACAGTTAGTCACACACGCGACTTGGCTATCTTCTTCACTCTTCCTGTCAGCAGTTGGAACACACACACACCTCCTCCACAGTGTAGAAGAAGAAGTCACGTGATGTCACTGAGCAGATTCTATTGTGAACGTATGGGCTGCGAGGAGCTTAAAAGGGACAGTCTACCATAGAATTGTTATGGTTTTAAAAGATAGATAATCCCTTTATTACCCATTCCCCAGTTTTGCATAACCAACACAGTTATATTAATAAACTTTTTACCTCTGTGATTGCCTTGTATCTAGGAACCTTCTTCCAGCCCCCTGATCACATGACTGTGACTGTTTATCATCTACTAGTCTTAAAGCCCGTTCACACGGGCCATTTTTTGCAGTACAGCGGTCCCACCCCTCTCTTTTACTCTCTCTCCCCCTCTCATCTCTTTTGTGCTATCTCCCCAATCTCTTTATCCCCCTCTTCTGCTCTCACTATCCCCTTCTTTTTAGAGCTCTCTGTCTTCTTATGATTCACTGACTCACTGTGCACAGCCACACACCCAGCACCTCTTATGATTCACTCACTGTGCACAGCCACACACTCGGCACCTGGCACCGCCCAGCCCCGCCCGCGTCATGCTCGGCCCCGCCCGACTCCGCCCATGACACGCCCGGCCCCGCCCAGTCACACCCGGGCCCCGCCCACACCACGCCCGCCACGCCCACGCGACGCTGGGGGAAGACAGTTAGAAGGCCAGGTGTGTTTGTCCTCGTGCGCAGTCTCTACTACGCATGACAGCTTCGGACAAACACACTTGGCCTTTTATAATATAGGATTGTCTTGCATTTAGCATTGTTTTGTGCTAAATCTTAAATAACCCCCTGTGCCTGAACACAGTGTTATCTATATGGCCTACGTGTACTTTCTGTCTCTTTGTGTTGAAAAGATTTTAAAAGCATGTGATAAGAGGCAGCCTTCAAAGACTTAGAAATTAGCATATGAGCCTACCTATGTTTAGTTTAAACTAAGAATACCAAGAGAAAAAAGCTAATTTTATGCTAAAAGTAAATTGGAAAGTTGATTAAAATTAAAAGTCCTATCTGAATAATGAAAGTTTAATTTATACTAGACTGTCCCATTAAGCAGCACCACTCGCGGCTCATACAGAAAGGAGCAAGCCTTCAATGTTGTGCAATGGAGGGCAGCTGAACGGCTCACTGCCACTCCATTGCACAATATGGATTACTCGGTGGGGGGGGGGGGTAGATTTCTGCAAGATGCATTCTTGAACATGACACTATTTTTTAAAAATGTTTTCTCTCTTCATTTGACAGATGAGGTACTGCCTCACCTGCCTCCTATGACGGCACGTCACTCATATATACCGATTGCCATTGGCTTACCCATAAGTTCAGTTAGAAACCAGTAGTGCATTGCTGCTCCTTCAACAATGATACCAAGAGAATGACGTTTGAGAATAGTAAACTGGAAAAAAATTGGGTTTCAAGTCCCTTTAATTCCTATGGAAGCAGTAAGAGTGTACTTAGTTTTTCACACATGGCATCTCCAGTTTTACTTTATTTTTTTTCGATGAACAACACATGACATGATTTATTTGAGGTTAAATTTACCTCATTTTAAAGACCTACCAAGGACCAGATGATTTTATGTCCCGATACGTAAAATCATGAAGTTCAAATCGGTTGTATTTTCTTTTTCACACATATACATACATACATACATATATATACACATCAGTGACGTGTAGTGACATCAGAGGCTGGTGAGGCAGTGGCAGGATATGCCTTCATTCTTTAGATATCCTTTGTTGAAGAAATAGCAATGCACATGGGTGAGCCAATCACATGAGGTATCTATGTGCAGCCACCAATCAGCAGCTACTGAGCATATTTAGATATTTCCAACAAAGGACATCAAAAGAATGAAGAAAATAAGATATTAGATGTAAATTGGAAAGTTATTTAAATTTGCATATGGGTTTCATGTCCCTTTAAATGGTGTCTTGGAAAACTGGTCAACTTAGTAAACATCTGATTTTAGTCTAAAAGGATTGTAACAAACTCTTGCCAGATAACACAATGCTTGCTCTGATTATGAGATCTAGAAATCCATGCCCATTAAAATATGTTTAAAACATACTTTTTACTTTAATGCTGCAAATTATGCTTATAGATTCTTTCATTACATAAGGGATGACAGTCAGAGGGGGAGGAAGAGAGACAGAGAGAGAAAGAGACCATGGGGGAGAACAACACATAAGGAGAGAGATGGATAGATATATAGAGAGAGACACACACACAAGGGGGGGGGGCACTGCATTTTAAGTAATAAAACAGCAGAGCTACAGAGAGTTCAGAGAATTAGTCTATAATTTAGTGTGAAGTACAGAGGCAAGCTGCTAAGTTAGTGGGTGTAAAGTTTGAGTAAACAAAATACAAAAGCGACCCTGCTGTAAAAGAGTAAAAAAACACTAAACCACATTCATTAAATTATAATTTTCACTAACAGAATCCCTTTCAGTAAAATCTTACTTTAATAAGATGTGGCTGAAACACTGCTCTCTGTGCCTCTTTTCCTGCTCTGTAAGGATTCAGGAAGTGACAGTGGCACATTCCACTGCACTTAGAGGGGAAGAACAGAACTCTCTTTTTCACTTTAGCAAAGCTAGCAGGTTCACAGGACAGCAACAAAATATATGAAAGTTGTTTTTTTCCGGTTTTGTTTTATATGATTTAACATCCAGCCCCAACCCTATGTTCCACTTACTAATGCCTCTCGCTGGATTGGTTCAGCCCAAATAGGACTGCCTCAAATAAAGCACTTATGGGCCATGCAATGATCTTAACCACTTGCATCCAGTAGATGGCGCAGCATGTTGTGTAATGGTGGGCAGACCTGCTTGTGCCTCTCCATTGCACAACATATAGCTGTGAGAAAAAAAAAATGCTGGGGAAAAAAAAAAAAATTTACAATTATTTTTTTTAAAGCCAATAAAAAAAAAATTTTTTTTGCCCATATGAGAGGTGAAGCACTGCCTCACCTGCCTCTAGTGACTGCACATCACTGATATACATATATATATATATATATATATATATATATATATATATATATATATATATATATATATATATATATATATATATATATATATATATATATATATATATATATATATATATATATATATATATATATATACACACACACATATACATACATATACATACAGGGAGTGCAGAATTATTAGGCAAATGAGTATTTTGACCACATCATCTTTATGCATGTTGTCTTACTCCAAGCTGTATAGGCTCGAAAGCCTACTACCAATTAAGCATATTAGGTGATGTGCATCTCTAATGAGAAGGGGTGTGGTCTAATGACATCAACACCCTATATCAGGTGTGCATAATTAATAGGCAACTTCCTTTCCTTTGGCAAAATGGGTCAAAAGAAGGACTTGACAGGCTCAGAAAAGTCAAAAATAGTGAGATATCTTGCAGAGGGATGTAGCACTCTTAAAATTGCAAAGCTTCTGAAGCGTGATCATCGAACAATCAAGCGTTTCATTCAAAATAGTCAACAGGGTCGCAAGAAGCGTGTGGAAAAACCAAGGCGCAAAATAACTGCCCATGAACTGAGAAAAGTCAAGCGTGCAGCTGCCAAGATGCCACCAGTTTGGCCATATTTCAGAGCTGCAACATCACTGGAGTGCCCAAAAGCACAAGGTGTGCAATACTCAGAGACATGGCCAAGGTAAGAAAGGCTGAAAGACGACCACCACTGAACAAGACACACAAGCTGAAACGTCAAGACTGGGCCAAGAAATATCTCAAGACTGATTTTTCTAAGGTTTTATGGACTGATGAAATGAGAGTGAGTCTTGATGGGCCAGATGGATGGGCCCGTGGCTGGATTGGTAAAGGGCAGAGAGCTCCAGTCCGACTCAGACGCCAGCAAGGTGGAGGTGGAGTACTGGTTTGGGCTGGTATCATCAAAGATGAGCTTGTGGGGCCTTTTCGGGTTGAGGATGGAGTCAAGCTCAACTCCCAGTCCTACTGCCAGTTTCTGGAAGACACCTTCTTCAAGCAGTGGTACAGGAAGAAGTCTGCATCCTTCAAGAAAAACATGATTTTCATGCAGGACAATGCTCCATCACACGCGTCCAAGTACTCCACAGCGTGGCTGGCAAGAAAGGGTATAAAAGAAGAAAATCTAATGACATGGCCTCCTTGTTCACCTGATCTGAACCCCATTGAGAACCTGTGGTCCATCATCAAATGTGAGATTTACAAGGAGGGAAAACAGTACACCTCTCTGAACAGTGTCTGGGAGGCTGTGGTTGCTGCTGCACGCAATGTTGATGGTGAACAGATCAAAACACTGACAGAATCCATGGATGGCAGGCTTTTGAGTGCCCTGGCAAAGAAAGGTGGCTATATTGGTCACTGATTTGTTTTTGAATGTCAGAAATGTATATTTGTGAATGTTGAGATGTTATATTGGTTTCACTGGTAAAAATAAATAATTGAAATGGGTATATATTTGTTTTTTGTTAAGTTGCCTAATAATTATGCACAGTAATAGTCACCTGCACACACAGATATCCCCCTAAAATAGCCAAGAGAAGTTTCTCTAAGGTACGGTGTCACAGGTGTGCTTAAAACTGAAGCGGGGCCCCGGCTTGAAATCAAAGTGGCCGCTCAGATTTGACAACTACAGCTCATCCCTCTCTACAGAAGCCAGCAAGCAGGCTGCAATCATTTGCTGTGCGCTGACTTTTATTCCTGCTCTCTGCCCTCAAGGTCTCATACTACCGTCGCTGGTCGCTATTAAAACAAGAAATACAAAAAGAAAAAAGAAAAGCTTTAGCCCTGCTGCGCTCTGCATGTCCCGGGTGTCGGGACCATGCAGGTTTTTTTTTTTTTTTTTAATGCATATTTTTTAAAGCAAGGACACAGCATATTTCTGCTTTCATATCTGCTCTTAAAGGATTACTTTCCGTTATAATTTTTAAGCCAAACAACTAACATATTAAAGTTAATAAACATTAATTAAAACCTACTGACCTATATTTTCTCCAAAACAAAGTTTCATAACGTTCTAAAAGTTATCTTTTATTTGCCGATGATGTCACGTTATCCTGCCCACTATTTTCAGCACTGCATGTTCAAAATACTTAAACCAATGAAATTGTGTTTAAAGCGCCATTTTGAAACCTAGGTATTGTAAACGGATTGGTACAGAGCAAAGGATACCCGCGGAGTGGGTTTGGAAAACAATTAAATTTGCAGACAAGATTTCTGATATACGGTAGAGATATGTTAATGAAATGCTATTGATAAAAAGCGTATTTGGGGTAGTTAGTTAGTAACAGGCATAGAAAATATTTACTTACAGTGGCCCTTTAAGAGAGTGTCTAGTCTTTCTTATTGTATCCTTTGTTCTTCTCATCTCGAGACAAATCTGTTTTCACAGCACTTAATATTTTAGTTTGACTTTTTTATTCTATTCCTCCTGAAAAGTATAACATTATTTTTACCCCTTCAGGTTTGTTAAATTCCTTTTACATTTAAACTCAGCTCCTGTAAGCTATTGTGATATTTACATTATCACCCTCTAGTTTTATGTTGTGTAACTTTCCCTGTACTTCCTTTACCTATGCTGCTATGCACATTATTTCTGCCCTGCTTACTCTTTACTCTTCTACTATACACACCTATAGTCTCTGTTTCTTATTTTCCTGCTTAAAGTGATGGTAAAGTTCCCAATTCTTAAACTTCACCCATTCTGATTAAGATACGCTATAACTTAATTTTTAATAAAGCAATGAAATTCTAATACCCCACAGCAGGGCTAAAGCTTTTTTTTTTTTTATTTATATTTGTTGTTTTAATAGCGACCAAGTTTTTGTTTGTGAGCTAGCGGTATGAACTGTTCTCCAATAAACTCTCTAGCCATATGGCACTCCAACAATTTTTTGTCAAACCGTTACCTCACTATAAAAAAAATGCTTTTGAAGTGGGTGGCCAGGGTATAAGAATTTAGATTCCTATATTAAAAAGAAAGTTATAGTGTATATTCATAAGAATGGATGAATTAAAGTCCATCTAAACTATTGTTTTAATTCCGGATCTGATTATACGAAAAGGAAACTTTATCATCACTTTAAACTTATTTTCTACCATGTAAAATCCATTTGTACTATACAAATATATATTAACCCCTTAATGACAACTGACGTACCAGGTACGTCATGCAAAAACGAATAGTTAATGACAATAGACGTACCTGGTACCTGCAATACCTTTTTACAAGACTCCAATGCAAAGAGAGCCACTCTGTGGCCCTCTCTGCACCGGTAGCGATGGTACCGTTCGTTGGTGGGTGGGAGCATAGCAGGGAGGCGGGTGGACGGCCTATCGCTACCCGGCATCTGGTTCCTGTAAGTGCAATGTGCACGCCGGGGGCCTGCGCATTAGCCACTGACACCAATGAGGAGGGAAAAGGGGGGGGGGGGGGGAGTTAAAAAAAATTAAATATAAAAGGATCTGGGAGGGGGATGGGGGTATTGTGGGGGGGGCTGCTAAACTACAGTAAAAGTTTAAAAGTTCAAAAGAAAAAAAAAAAAAGCACTTTTGTTTTTGGGGGCAAACTGGGTACTGGCAGACAGCTGCCAGTACACAAGATGGTGGCAATTAGGTAGGGGAGAGGGTTAGAGAGCTGGGGGGGATAAGGGAGGTTGGGGGTCCATCACAGCTAAAATATTTTATTTAATAAATAAAAAGGAGTGTTTTTTTTTTTTTTTTTTTTTTTTATTTAGTACTGGCAGACTTTCTGCCATGACTTAAAGGAACATTAAACCCCCAAAAAAATATTTTATAATTCAGATAGAGAATACAATTTTAAACAATATTCAAATTTACTTCTATTACCTAATTTGCTGCAATCTTTAGATATCCTTTGTTAAAGAAATACCAATGTACATTGGTGAGCCAATCACATGAGTCATCAATGTGCAGCCACCTATCAGAAGCTACTGAACCTATCTAGATATGCTTTTCAGGAAAGAATATCAAGAGAATGAAGCAAATTAGATAATAGATTTGAATTAGAAAGTTGTTTAAAATGGTATTCTATATCTGAATCATGAAAGAAAAAAAATTGGGTTAAATATCCCTTTAAAGGGACATTATACACTCATTTTTTCTTTGCATAAATGTTTTGTAGATGATCTATTTATATAGCCCATAAAGTTTTTTGTTTTTTTTTAAATAAATGTATAATTTTGCTTATTTTTAAATAACATTGCTCTGATTTTCAGACTCCTAACCAAGCCCCAAAGTTTTATGTGAATACTGTCAGCTACCTTCTCCAGCTTGCTCCTGTTTGTGTAAAGGGTCTTTTCATATGCAAAAGGGGGAGGGGGGAGTGTCTTATTTGCCACTTGCAGTGGGCTTTCCAGCTACCTTTTCAACAGAGCCAAACTGACAGCTTCTAAGTAAGTTTTTAAACAGTTTTATACTGGATTTTTATATCAGTATCTGTGCATCTTATTCTTTATAGTAGTGTCTATTACATGCAGTTATATGAAAATGAGTGTATACTGTCCCTTTAAGATGGCGGGGACAATTGTGGGGTGGGGGAGGGAAGAGAGCTGTTTGGGAGGGATCAGGGGGTGGGATGTGTCAGGTGGGAGGCTGATCTCTACACTAAAGCTAAAATTAACCCTACAAGCTACCTAATTAACCCCTTCACTGCTGGGCATAATTCACGTGTGGTGCGCAGCAGCATTTAGCGGCCTTCTAATTACCAAAAAGCAACGCCAAAGCCATATAAGTCTGCTATTTCTGAACAAAGGGGATCCCAGAGAAGCTTTTACAACAATTTGTGACATAATAGCACAAGCTGTTTGTAAATAATTTCAGTGAGAAACCTAAAATTGTGAAAAATGTAAAGTTTTTTTTTTGTTTTTTTATTTGCTGGCATTTGGCGGTGAAATGGTGGCATGAAATATACCAAAATGGGCCTAGATCAATACTTGGGGTTGTCTACTACACTAAAGCTAAAATTAACCCTACAAGCTCCCCAATTAACCCCTTCACTGCTGGGCATAAAACATGCGTGGTGCGCAGCGGCATTTAGTGGCCTAATAACCAAAAAAGAACCCCAAAGCCATATAAGTCTGCTATTTCTAAACAAAGGGGATCACAGAGAAGCATTTACAACCATTTGAGCCATAATTGCAGAAGCGGTTATAAGTAAATAATGTAATGTAGATAATATATGTAAATAATTTCAGTGGGAAACCTAAAATTTGTGAAAAAGTGAACTTTTTTTTTTTTTTTTTTTTTTTATTTGATTGCATTTGGCGGTGAAATGGTGGCATGAAATATACCAAAACTAGTCCTAAAGCCCGTTCACACGGGCCGTGTTGTGTTGTGTTATATTCTCTCTCTCTCGTTATTTACACCCCTGCGCGTGCGATCAGCTCTGCCCTTTCACTTGCCCGGTCCTCAAGCTGCTGTTATTTACACCCCTGCGCGTGCGATCAGCTCTGCCCTTTCACTTGCCCGGTCCTCACGCTGCTGTTATTTACACCCCTGCACGTGCGATCAGCTCTGCCCTTTCACTTGCCCGGTCCTCACGCTGCTGTTATTTACACCCCTGCGCGTGCGATCAGCTATGCCCTTTCACTTGCCCGGTCCTCGCGCTGCTGTTTTCACCTGCAGGGGTGCGCGTGCGAGGTCGGGTGGGTGCGCAAGGCCAAGTGTTTGTCTGAACTGCGCATGACGGCTTCAGACAAACACTTGTCTTTTATAATATAGGATGGGCCTAGATCAATACTTTGGGTTGTCTTCTTAAAAAAAAAAAAAAAAAAAAAAAAAAATTATATATATATATATATATATATATATATATATATATATATATATATATATATATATATATATATATATATATATATATATATATATATATATATATATATATATATATATATATATATATATATATATATATATATATATATATATCTCTATATCTATCTAGGGATATTCAGGTATTCCTGACAGATATCAGGGTTCCAATGTAACTAGCGCTAATTTTGAAAAAAAAAAGTGGTTTTGAAATAGCAAAGTGCTACTTGTATTTATCGCCCTATAACTTGCCAAAAAAAAAAAAAAAAAAAAAAAAAAAAAAAAAAAAAAAAAAAAAAAGCAAAGAACATGTAAACATTGGGTATTTCTAAACTCAGGACAAAATTTAGAAACTACTTAGCATGGGTGTTTTTTGGAGATAGTAGATGTGTAACAGATTTTGGAGGTCAAAGTTAGAAAAAGTGTGTTTTTCCCCCATTTTATAATTTTTTTATAGTAAATTATAAGATATGATGAAAATAATGGTATCTTTAGAAAGTCCATTTAATGGCGAGCAAAACGGTATATAATATGCGTGGGTACAGTAAATGAGTAAGGAAAATTACAGCTAAACACAAACAGCAGAAATGTAAAAATAGCCTTTGTCCTTAAGGGTAAGAAAATTGAAAAATGGTCTGGTCATTAAGGGGTTAATATAACCTCTCCCTGTGCCATCTATGCGCTATGACCATATGTACTATATTTTGTCCCTATATCATAGCTTAATTCTTTGTGGCGCAACATTAACCCCATCAATGGCCTCCATTTTCACTGAGCAATTTTTTTTTTTAGATTAGAGATAAATAAATAATCAGGGCTCAAAATGTCCAGCTACTAGCCAGACCAAAATGTTACTCGCCACTTCTGACCTCACCCACCTGCTGACCAGGCCACGCCAACTACTGCACCCTATCTTTTCATATGTTTAGCCATTGCAAACACCTTTACAATACAGTAATTTGTTTTTATTTTATACCATAAATTAAATAACGCTATATACAGTAATAAATTAACAAAAAAGGTATATAAGAGCAACACCAGCTATGGGTTCTGGGGGAGACAACACCTAGATGAAGTAGGCTGCTCATTAAACAATCCTAGTTAGGCTCTATTAAGGGTATGGTCTCCCCTACAATACCAGAGCTCTACAGGGGTATATAGGTGTAAGTCACACACAAATGTAGTCTTGTAATGATAGAGCTTCACATGGGTACTTGACTCAAAGTTCCAAGGTAGTAGCTGAAACTT
The DNA here is from genome assembly GCF_027579735.1 of Bombina bombina. Lineage (NCBI taxonomy): Eukaryota > Metazoa > Chordata > Amphibia > Anura > Bombinatoridae > Bombina > Bombina bombina. The sequence goes on from NC_069509.1 coordinate 99,282,044, forward strand.
TGAGTCTCGTTCTCCTGTGGAGCTCGATAAAGAGAGAAAAAAAAGAGAGAGAAAAAAAAAAGAAAGAGAAAGAGAGAGAATATTGAGGAGAAGAAAAGCGAGGAACTGCAAAACTCTTTTCCAAAGTGGATAATTTATTGAGCAGACAAGTGAAAGACACAGTCACAGTGTGCAGGGTTAGATATGACGCGTTTCCCACATGCGCTTCAGAGATCTGATAGAGAATATATATATTTTTAATTATTTTTTTATACATGCACACACATATCCATGCACTGTTTGACCTCCCAAATTGTAATATCTAGAAATTACCAAGGTTGCAAAATATTTGTGTGTGTTATTTCTTTTGGTGCATTCACTAAATATATCAAGTTAAAATTAATTGACAGCAGTTTATTATCCAACATGTATAAGATTTCCAAATTGAATCACAGAAATTAGTATTTTTTTTAAATAAAAATATACACTCACTCTCACACTCATAAACCCAAACTCACTGACACACAAACACCTACACTAAAATACACACACTCAGACTCTCCCGCACACTCTCTTACTCAGTGTCACACAATAACTCTCTCACACACTTCATTCTCATTCAACTCTCACACACACCATTCTCCTATAATTCCGTCAAAAATTAGCACATACGAAATGATCGTCATATTCATCAAAGCACTCTGCGCCTATAATTGCGCAAATCTGAAAGAAACTTCTTCGCACTCCGCGAAAAAAAACTAAAATAATATGGTTGCAGAAGTGTGCACACCCTTAAAATAATACTTTGTTGAAGTACCCTTTGATTTTATTACAGCACTCAAGTCTTTTTGAGTATTTGTTTTTCAGCATGGCACATCTTGACTTGGCAAGATTTGCCCACTCTTCTTTGCAAAAACACTCCAAATCTGTCAGATTGTGAGGGCATCTCTTGTGCACAGCCCACTTAAGATCACCCCACACATTTTCAATTGGATTCAGGTCTGGGCTCTGACTGGGCCATTCCAAAACTTTAATCTTCTTCTGGTGAAGCCATTCCTTTGTTGATTTGGATATAATGCTTTGGGGCGTTGTCATGCTGAAAGATGAAGTTCCTCTTCATGTTCAGCTTTCTAGCAGAAGCCTGAAGGTTTTGTGCCAATATTGTCTGGTATTTGGAACTGTTCATAATTGCCTCTACCTTGACTAAGGCCCCAGTTCCAGCTGAAGAAAAACAGACCCAAAGCATGATGATGCTGCCACCAATATACTTCACTGTGGGTATGGTGTTCTTTTGGTTATATGCAGTGCTGTTTTTGCGCAGAAATATATCTTTTGGAATTATGGCCAAAAAGTTTAATCTTGGTTTCATCAAATCAGAACACTGTTTGCGACATGCTTTTGGGAGACTTCAGATGTGTTTTTGCAAAATTTAGCTGGGCTTGGATGTTTTTTTGGTAAGAAAAGGCTTCCGTCTTGCCACTCTACCCCATAGCCCAGACATATGAAGAATACGGGCGATTGTTGTCACATGCACCACACAGCCAGTACTTGCCAGATATTCCTGCAGCTCCTTTAATGGTGCTGTAGGCCTATTGGCAGCCTCCCAGACCAGTTTTCTTCTCGTCTTTTCATCAATTTTGGAGGGACGTCCAGTTCTTGGTAATGTTACTGTTGCACCATATTTTCTCCACTTGATGATGACTGTCTTCACTTCACTGCCTTGGAAATTATTTTGTACCGTTCTCCTGACTGATACCTTTTAACAATGAGATCCCTCTGATGCTTTGGAAGCTCTCTGCAAACCATGGCTTTTGCTGTATGTTGCGACTAAGAAAATGTCTGGAAAGACCTGCTTGAACAGCTGAACTTTATTTGGGGTTAATCAGAGGCATTTTAAATGATGGCAGGTGTGTACTGACTCCTATTTAACATGATTTCTCTCAATTCTAAACACAGCTACATCCCCAGTTATAAGAGGGTGTGCACACTTATGCAACCATATTATTTCAGTTTTTTATTTTTACTTCCCTCCACCTAGAAGTTTGTTTTTCAATCAAGTTGTACAGTTTATAGGTCACATTAAAGGTGGAAAAAGTTCTGAAATTTATTTATCTTTATCTCATTTTTTTTACATCACAGAAACCTGACATTTTAACAGGGGTGTGTAGACTTTTTATATGCACAAAAAACATGTAAGGGGACTGCAAATCTCAGACTGGACAGGGTACACATCCTATGACCCTGCAACATGCTCAGCCCTGGGTGCTCAATGGCACTCACAAGAAGCCGTGCTGTCCCCAGAGTCACAGGCAGTTAACCCCAGACAGGTCTGGGTGCAAGGCCCACAGGGAAAATTGCAAAACTAATTAACACACAGAGAAAGTCCAGCACTCACAAGCGCTCAGCTAAGATTAAAAGTAAAATGGAAGGGTTAGTTACCGCTTCTGGCCAAATGGGACAAGCCCAGGTACCACATCAAGGTCCCTAAACCAGCCAAACAATGCAAGCTCTCAATAAAACAAACTGGGAACAAGTGAAGGGTGCTGGACTTTTTCTGTGTGTTGTATTCATTTGTTTTGCAATTTTCTCTTTGGGCCTTGCACCCAGACCTGTCTGGGGTTAACTGCCTGTAAATCTGGGGACAGCACAGCTTCTTGTGAGTGCCATTGAGCTCCCAGGGTTGAGTATGTTGAAGGGTCATGGGATGTGTACCCAGTCCAGTCCCCTTCAGTGTTTTGTTTATGTCTAGGGTGATTACATAAGTCTGTGCACCCTTCACTTGTTCCCAGTTTGTTTTATTGAGAGCTTGCATTGTTTGGCTGGTTTAGATTTATTAAGGAGACACTAAACCAAAAACTTTTCTTTCATGATTCAGGTAGAGAATACAATTTTAAACAACATTCCAATTTACTTCAATTATCTAATTTGCTCATTTTTTTAGCTATCCTTTGTTAAAAAGTAGCAATGCACATGGGTGAGCCAATCACACGATGCACCTATGTGCAGCCACTAATCAGCAGCTACTAAGCCTATCTAGATATGCTTTTCAGCAAAGAATATCAAGAGAATGAAGCAAATTAGATAATAGAGGTAAATCAGAAAGTTGTTTAAAATCACATGCTCTTTCTAAATCATGAAAGAAAAATCTTGAGTTTCATGTCCCTTTAAAGGGACAGTCAACACCAGAATTATTGTTGTTTTAAAAGATAGATAATCCCTTTATTACCCATTCCCCAGTTTTGCATAAACAACACAGTTATATTAATATACTTTTAACCTCTGTGATTACCTTGTATCTAAGCATCTTCTGACAGCCCCCTGATCACATGACATTTTATTTATCATCTATTGACTTTCATTTTAGCCAATTAGTGCAGTGCCTGCCACAATCCACGGGCGTGCTCACAATGTTATCTATAGGGTTTACCTGAACTAGCTCTCCCCTGCTGTGAAAAGCAAATACAAAAGCATGTGATTAGAGGCGGCCTTCAAGGGCTTAGAAATTATCATATGAGCCTTCCTAGGTCTAGCTTTCAACTAAGAATACCAAGAGAACAAAGCAAAATTGGTGATAAAAGTAAATTGGAAAGCTGTTTAAAATTACATGCCCTATTTGAAACATGAAAGTTTTTTTTGGACTTGACTGTCCCTTTAAACATAACTGTCCAAGGTAGCCAGAACATACAGTGCAGTGTTCCTCCTAAGTACAATATCTCTTTAACTAACAATTTATAATTAGAAAAGGGCGAGAAGTTTCACCTCCTAAATTCTCTCTCATATATATATATATATATATATATATATATATATATATATATATATATATCTAATAAAGTATATGCATGCCAAAGCGTCCAACTAAGTTCTTACAAAAACTGTTTACATACAAATTAAAATCCCTAACACAAAGATCATAAAGTTCACACTATAGAGATGAGTTTCATTTAATATACCCAGTACCATGCAACTGCGTTTCTAGCATTGATTCCTCCTTTACCCCCTAATTAGAAAACCGTATTGATAATAGACAGATCTTTGTGATTGCTCACATTTACCTGATAGTCTAGTGCATATCGCTGAGAATCGCGCGGCCGGTTCTTCAGTTCTCTGTAAGCACGAATCTTCTTAGCCATTTCTGCAATAAGCCTAAGTCGCTTTTTCTTTGCCATAATTCTACCGATTGTGTGAAGACAGAAAACACATGGGGTGACCTCAACCTGAAGACTGTCGCACTTTAAATGCGTATTTAAATCGGTCACGTGATCAAACTGCCTTGCGAGTTGCTACGTCCGTATATTTCGTCTAAAGATAGCGGCTAGTTCCCATCCCACTAAAGGTTATTCTGACGTCACGTGTCTACGGTGATCGTATGGTACAGAGTGTTGAGGTCGAGGAAACAGTTTTTTTGGACATAGGATTTTTATTGTATGGCAAAAGAGTGAGAAGAATGCGTGTTAATTTTTTTATGAAATAAGAAGCTTGGATCCTGATTAGAGGCTGGTTTATAACAGACAAATATAAATTTTCAGTTTGTCTTTTTATAGCTCCGAATACTAGGAACCTTATTTGTGCTTGGATTTTTTCTTAGTTGGTTTCTTATTCAAGCTATTTCTTATTCATGGTATTTGGTTTCTTTTTCATTGAAGTTGGTTTCTTATTCAAGCTATTTCTTATTCATGGTATTTGGTTTCTTTTTCATTGAAGTTGGTTTCTTATTCATTTTTTTTTGTCAGACTGCTTTAAATTGACCTTAAAATAAAAATATAGTTTTATTTAAATAACAATATGTTTCATATAATATGGTTACACAGAGGTGAATTCCCAATGGGGCAAGGCTAAAAACAATTTTATATCATGGCGGGGCATCTATCCTACCTATATTAACAGTAAAATCAGTGGCCCAATGGTTATTAACCCTTTGAGAATATCAGTAACTTATTAAAAAATGGGAATAACAACACCTATGCCAGTTTTCGTATCAATATCTGTGCCCAAAACACCATTGGGCCAGGCTAAAAACGATTTCATGTAATGGAGGGGGATCTACCCTACATATATTAACAGTAAAATCAGTGGCCTTATGGCTATTAACCCTTTAAAAATATCAGTTATTCAAAAATTGGGAATTACAGCACCTATGCCAGTTTTGGCATCAATTTCTGTTCCCAAACTCCATTGGGCTAGGCTAAAAACAATTTAACCCCTTAATGACCGAGGACGTGCAGGGTACGTCCTCAAAAAAAAGTCAGTTAACGCCTGAGGACGTACCCTGCACGTCCTCGGTGTGGAAAGCAGCTGGAAGCGATCCTGCTCGCTTCCAGCTGCTTTCCGGTTATTGCAGTGATGCCTCGATATCGAGGCATCCTGCAATAACCATTTGTAGCCATCCGGTGCAGAGAGAGCCACTCTGTGGCCCTCTCTGCACCGGACATTAACGGCTACGTTCGTTGGTGGGTGGGAGCCGGTGTGGGAGGTGGGTGGCGGCCATCGATGGCCTTTGTGATGCGGCGGGGACGACCGGGGGGACGTGCACGGGGAGGCCGGGCGGGCGCGTGCACGGGGAGGGAGCGGGTGGGAACCACTACGCTACAGAAAATTTTTTTGTTAGAAGTGGGGATCAAAGGGGTTAATATGTTTATTTTGGTGATCGGTTTGGCTGGTGGGGTATTGGACTGTGGGGGGGAAGCTACACTACAGAAACAAATAGTAAAAAATTAAAAAAAAACATTTTTATTTGCAAACTGGGTACTGGCAGCTGTCTGCCAGTACCCAGTTTGCCCCCAAATGGCCCCAATAAGGGGGAGGGTTAGGGAGCTATTTTGGGGGGATCAGGGAGGTTGGGGGCTAAGGGGGGACCCTACATAGCAGCATATGTAAAAAAAAAAAAATTTTTTATACCTTTTATTTTAGTACTGGCAGACTTTCTGCCAGTACTTAAGATGGCGGGGACAATTGTGGGGTGGGGGAGGGAAGAGTGCTGTTTGGGAGGGATCAGGGGGTGGGATGTGTCAGGTGGGAGTCTGATCTCTACACTAAAGCTAAAATTAACCCTGCAAGCTCCCTACAAACTACCTAATTAACCCCTTCACTGCTGGCCATAATACACATGTGATGCGCAGCAGCATTTAGCGGCCTTATAATTACCAAAAAGCAACGCCAAAGCCATATATGTCTGCTATTTATGAACAAAGGGGATCCAAGAGAAGCATTTAAAACCATTTGTGCCATAATTGCACAAGCTGTTTGTAAATAATTTTAGTGAAAAACCTAAAGTTTGAAAAAGTGAACAATTTTTTTTTATTTGATTGCTTTTGGCGGTGAAATGGTGGCATGAAATATACCAAAATGGGCCTAGATCAATACTTGGGGTTGTCTACTACACTACACTAGAGTTAAAATTAACCCTAGAAGCTCCCTACATGCTCCCTAATTAACCCATTCACTGCTGGGCATAATACACGGTTGGTGCGCAGTGGCATTTAGCAGCCTTCTAATTACCAAAAAGCCAAAGCCATATATGTCTGCTATTTATGAACAAAGGGGATCCCAGAGAAGCATTTACAACCATTTATTCCATAATTTCATGAGTTGTTTGTAAATAATTTCAGTGAGAAACCTAAAGTTTGTGAAAAAATTTGTGAAAAAGTAAAATAATTTTTTTATTTGATCGCATTCGGCGGTGAAATGGTGGCATGAAATATACCAAAATGGGCCTAGATCAATACTTTGGGATGTCTTCTAAAAAAAAATATATACATGTCAATGGATATTCAGAGATTCCTGAAAGATATTAGTGTCCCAATGTAACTAGCGCTAATTTTGAAAAAAAGTGGTTTGGAAATGGCAAAGTGCTACTTGTATTTATGGCCCTATAACTTGCAAAAAAAGCAAAGAACATGTAAACATTGGGTATTTCTAAACTCAGGACAAAATTTAGAAACTATTTAGCATGGGTGTTTTTTGGTGGTTGTAGATGTGTAACAGATTTTGGGGGTCAAAGTTAGAAAAAGTGTGTTTTTTTCCATTTTTTCCTCATATTTTATAATACTTTTTTATAGTAAATTATAAGATATGATGAAAATAATGGTATATTTTGAAAGTCCATTTAATGGCGAGAAAAACGGTATATAATATGTGTGGGTACAGTAAATGAGTAAGAGGAAAATAACAGCTAAACACAAACACCACAAAAATGTAAAAATAGCCTTGGTCCCAAACGGACAGAAAATGGAAAAGTGCTGTGGTCATTAAGGGGTTAAAGGGACACTGTACCCAATTTTTTTCTTTTGTGATTCAGATAGAGCATGCAATTTTAAGCAACTTTCTAATTTACTTCTATTATCAATTTTTCTTCGTTCTCTTGATATCTTTATTTGAAAAAGAAGGCATCTAAGCTGAGGAGCCAGCAAATTTGTGGTTTAGAACCATGGACAGCAATTGTTTATTGGTGCTGCCCAATCAGCAAGGACAACCCAGGTTGTTCACCAAAAATGGGCCGGCATCTAAACTTAAATTCTTGCTTTTCAAATAAACATACCAAGAGAATGAAGAAAATTTGATAACAGGAGTACATTAGAAAGTTGCTTCAAATTGCATGCTCTATCTGAATCACAAAAGAAAAAATTTGGGTACAGTGTCCCTTTAATGTTATGGAGGGGGGTCTATCTTGTGTATATAAACAGTAAAATCAGGGCCCAATGGTTCTTAACCCTATGAAAATATCCAGTACTTATTCAAAAATGGGAATTACAGGACCTATGCCGAAAACACTGTTGGGCCAGGCTAAAAACAATTCCAGGTCATGGAGGGGGATCTACCCTATGTATATTTATAGTGAAATCAGTAGCCCAATGGTTATTAACCCTTTGAAAATATGAGTTACTTATTAAAAAATGGGAATTACAGCACCTATGCAAGTTTTGGCATCAATTCCTGTGCCCATAACACCATTGGACCAGGCTAAAAACAATTTCATTTCATGGAAGGGGACCTATCCTACCTATATTAACAGTAAAATCAGTGGCCTAATGGTTATTAACCCTTTGAAAATATCACTGTTCTGTCTATTATATGCTTATTATGTTCATGTTGATGACATCTGGTGGTTTCATGTTGCAATTACAGCTTGGTTCCTCTTAAGAATAAAACAGGAAGTGTTAATAAAGTTTGTTAATAAAAGGTTTACTTTCAGTTTCTCAGCAGCCATCTTAGCTTCAAGAAACATGGAAATCAGCTCTTAAACATTTGCCTCTAAACATACATATGCCTGTAAGTTATTGTTTGCTAAGAGTTCACTGTACATTTGAATTGCATTGCTATTTGCTGTAAGGATTAAATGTAAGCTCTCTGTGTTAGAAACATGTATTATTGTATGTATTGCAAGCACCACGTGTAACTACATATTGTAATTTCAACTTTTCTTATTGTATTGCAGTTTTACAAAAATAACTATTCAGAAGTAAAATCAGTTTGGAATAAACACAAAACTATTTCTGTCTGGTTTGTTAACTAGCTGTCTAGTTATCAGTTAATGAGGACAGTACAGTAAAAAGGCATGCTATATCAAGGCAAGATCCAGAGCTGCATTTTATAGTAAAAAGGCAGGCTATATCAGGGGAAGATACAGAGCTGCATTGTAAAGTAAAAAGCATGCTATATCAAGGGAAGATATAGGAGCTGCATTGAAAAGTGAGAAGCAATAACAAGCAAGATACAAAGGCTGCATTTTAAAGTAAAAAGCAGTAAATAACAAGCAAACATACAAGACCTGCAATTTAAAGTGAAAGGCAGTAAAAATAATTTTCACAAGAACTGCATTTAAAATATTGTGCTACTTTAACCTGATCACTATGAACCAAGATAAGAGTGTTGATATGATGCAGCAAACTTTAGAGACCAGATCCTATGCCTCTGGCTCTAAATATTCAATGCGCTCCAGCAGATCATCAGTCAGTTCTGCAGGACTCAGAGCCCGTGCTAAAGCGCAAGCAGCCCAGGCACAAATTTCTTATGCTGAAAAAGAAGCAGACATGATAAAGCAGAAAGCATCACTAGAAGCAAAGGCAGCTAGGCACAAAGCAGAGACAGCAATGTGTGAAGCTGAAACAGCGCAACGCAAGGCAGAGTTAGAAGCTAATATGCATGTGCTAAAGATTCAAAGGGCAGCAGTTGCAGCATCTGCAGAAGCAGCATTCTTTTTTTTTTTTTTTTTTTTTTTTGAAAGAAGTTTTATTGATATTTTGTATCAAATACAGAAAAAGGAAGAGAAAAAAAAAAACATTAAGTTGTTTCAGCACAACAAATCCAGCAAAATGTTATACATATTTATCTGCATGCGTATTACACTAGTTTCATCAGTTCAGATAACATTTTTGTCTTAATATAATGTCGAGTTTTACCTTCCAAGCTATGTTACTAATCTCATCACTCCTTTCCATTTTTAATTAACAATACATAAGAAGCGAGAGCAACAACACAAAAGAAGAAAATATTCAAACTCACTTTCGGTCACATGAGTACATAATTACTCTTATCAACATTTCAATATGGCGTATATAGTTTTTAACTTAACTCTTATTCAGTCAGGTATATTTCCCCCACACCCAAAAAGAAGAAAAAAAAAGGAAATTAATATACCCCTCCCATCTCCCCCCCTCTCCCCATAGGCCGGCCATATTTATTCAAATAACCATTCTCCGCTAAGTCTACAGTTTTCTATGTATACTGTATTATCAAACTTTTTAATTATTCGCTTCTGTTCTTCTAAGTCTTGGGTTTTAACCCACCTTCCCCATTTATCAAAAAAACGGGCGATATTAGTTTCTATATGGAACAAAGTATCTTGAAGTTCTATCAAGAATTGGTGGTGAGTATTTTCCTTAATCGCTATTAGGGTTGGAGTTTTATCTTTCTTCCACCCTTTTAATATGAGATTCCTTGTTATTAAAATCACTAATGTTATAAATTTTCTACACATTAAATGTTCTTTCTTATAGTGGAAAAAAATGACCTGATCTGCTTGTAGCCTGATTTGGGTCTCATATATGTTACCTAGCCAATAGTTTATTTCCCCCCATAATTTTTGTATTCTTGGGCATGACCAGAAACTATGTAGCAAGTTTGTACTTGGTTGCCTACATTTTATACATAATGCTCCCTCTCCGGTGCCTCCCCACTTGGCGATTTTCTCAGGAGTAATGTATACCATCCACATTATCTTAGTGTGTTGCTCCCTCATAGGGATAGCTAGCGATGCCTCTTCTACCCTCGCTACACTTTTCACCATTATCTGTGTACTGAGATTCTTGAAAAATACATCTCTCCATTTTGCGACCCCTAATTCAATATATTGTTTGTGATTTCTATTATTTATTATGTTATAGAGAAGTGAGATAGAGTATTTACCCTGTTTGATTAAATTAATAACCGGGATTAGTGCTGTAAGCTCCCAGTTATTCCCCTGCAGTTGAATTAGTTTCAAACAGTAGTGTCTGACTTGCAGGAATGAGAAGAAGTGTCTATCTGCCAAACTATATCTATTCTTAATTACTTCAAATTCTTCAACCGTCATTGCCTCTTGATTAATTTTAACTAATTGTATAGGTTTAGATAATCCCTTTTCTCTCCAGCGTGTGAAGATTCCCGAAGGAAGACCCTGTTTAAACCCTGGATTTCCCTCTATAGACAAAAATTTAGTTGCGAAGGGCTTTAGGCCTAGAAATTTACATGTCCTATGCCAAGCCACTATTGTATCTTTGAAGAAATCTATTTTTTTAACATAGTCTGGAAGATTTTTAATTTCTAAGTGAAGAACATTTTTTAGACAGAACGGTTTTATTAAGCCATTTTCTATGTCTAAGAGGGAAAAATGATTACTCTCCAAGAGCCAGTCTAAGGCAATCTTCGTAACTGCCACTAAGTTATACATTTCAATATTAGGGAGTCCTAAGCCTAGGTATTCTTTTTTAAGGACTAGTTTTTGATAACTAATCCTGGGTTTCTTACCCATCCATATATAATCTTTAATCGCAGAATTAATTATCTTAATCTCCTGTTTTTTAATTAAGAAGGGTATATTCTGAAACAAATATAGCAGCCTTGGAAGTGCAATCATCTTTAACAGGTTTATTTTGCCGGAGATCGAGAGTGGGAGAGATTTCCATCTTTTAAGGGTTTCAGAAAATTGTCTTGCACCATTACAAATATTTAAAGAATACCATTCCATAGGGTTATTGGAGATCTTAATCCCCAGATAGGTAATATGTTTACTTACTTCCCTGAAGATCTTATCTTCTGATGTCTGGTTTTTTTGTAACCACAGAACTTCAGATTTGTTTCTATTAATATTATACCCTGAAAAGGAACCAAAGTTTTCTATAATTTGACAAATTTGATTGAAGCTCTGACAAGACTTTCTAGAAAATACCAAAAGATCATCAGCATATACAGCTAATTGCACATTTTTACCTCCTACCTCTATCCCTTGAATCTTATCCCTCAGGGCGATCAGTAAAGGTTCTAGGGCTAGATTGAAAATTAGGGGGGACAGGGGGCATCCCTGTCTTGTCCCTCTTAGAAGATGGAAATAAGATGTTTTATTGTTATTTATAACAATTGCTGCCCTGGACTCCCTATACAGCATCTCAATTGTGTTAAGGCATTCCCCTTTGTACCCAAATTTTTTAAGAGCAGTGACAAGATGGTCCCATGTAACTGAATCGAAGGCTTTGCTTGCATCCAGTGATATTATTGCAATATCTTCTTTATTTAGTTTCTTGTTATATTTATTCTTATACCAGTGGTCTATAATTGTTAAGAAGACCTTCCTCAAATTAGTGTTTGAGGATCTTCCCTTCATAAATCCTGTTTGATCAAAGTGTATTATAGTATCAAGTGACCCTTGTATCCTTTTAGCTAATATACTGGTTAATATCTTATAGTCCATGTTCAAAAGTGAGATGGGCCTATAAGAGTCAATCAACTGTGGGTCCTTTCCTGGTTTAGGTATTACAATTATTGTAGACTCATTGAAGTCTGCTAATGGTTTTAACTGACCATTCCAAAATTTATTCATTAGGATAGTTAGCGTTGGGGTTATTTCATCGTTCAAAATTTTATAAAACTCAGATGGCATGCCATCTGGGCCTGCTGCTTTATTATTCGCCATTGCTTTAATTATCTGACTTATTTCTATTTCTGTAATGGGTTTATTAATATCATTTAGCTGACTGCTCTCCAAACGAGGATTTGTTAGTGAAGCCCAGAATTTTTCCTTTTTATCTAGATTTATGGGTTGTGTTGAGTATAATTCTGAGAAATACTCAAGGAATGCTTTTTGTATGTCTTCGGTGTTTGTCCATATTTGGTCTTTATGTTTAATTTTAGTTATAAAGTTTTTAGTCTTATGATTTTTATCTATACGGGCTAAGAAGCTGCCTACCTTATTCCCATATCTGTAAAACTGTGTACAAGTTTTTATATTCTCTTTGATTTCATTTTGTAATAGATAGTCATCTCTATTTTTTTTAGCCTGTAAATATTTCTGCCAGTTGGCTATATTTTTTTCCTGTATATAGTTACAATATTTGTTGATTAAACAGTTAGTTACCTGTTGTCTTTGTAAATTCATTTTTTTCCTTAATCGTATTAGGTATGTTGTAATCTCCCCTCTAAGCACTGCTTTAGCCGCATTCCAGAATATATGAGTTTTGTCTAAAAAGCCTTCATTAAATCGTTTATAATCAGCCCACTTCTCTTTTAAAAAATTTACAAATCTAGTGTTTTTTATCAAGTATTTCGGAAAAAAGAATTGGTTACTTTTCCTATCCTTCTTCTTAAGATTCATCACAGTTACAATAGGGGCATGATCTGAGATTGTAATCATATCTATATATATTTCTTGTATTGCGTCAAGTGATTTCTCTGAGACCAAAAAATAATCTATCCTAGATAAGGTTTTTTTAGATTTTGAACAACATGTATACTCCCTGTCTTCTGGATGTATAACTCTAAAGCCGTCTAAAATTTTTAGGTCTTTCTGAAATTTCTTTATTATGTTAGATTCTCTCTTTCTCTTAGCTATTGTTGTTTTGTCCAGTGTCTTCTCCCCTGTTTGCGTTGTACTATCTCTGCATCTATCTAGTATACTATTTGGGGCAATATTAAAATCTCCTCCTATGATTAATGTATTGCCAGAATATTTAAGTAGTTTGTCCCTCAGTATCTGCCAGAATCTTATATCTTCCTCGTTTGGGCCATATACGTTACATATAACAAATTTTTTTTCCTCTACTACCACTTCCATTATAATGTATCTGCCTTCCTCATCTCGGATTAAATTATCTATTTTGTATTCTAAGTTTTTACTAAATAATATAGCTACTCCTTTCTTCCTTTGATATCCTGAGGTGAATATGACCTCCTTAACCCATCCTCCTTTTAATTTAGCCGCCTCTTCTCCCTTCAAATGAGTCTCCTGTAAGAGTAGTATTTGAGTTCCCAGCTTTTTTGCATACCTCAGGATGGCTTTACGTTTGATGGGTGATGTAATTCCATCTACGTTCCATGAAACGATTTTCAAACTCATATTTCCATTTTACTTAAGGTAAGGACAAAAAAGCTGGGAACTAAGGAGAGGGGAAGAAGTCCGCATAGCAGGGAGAGGGAGAGAGAGTGGGAGGGGGAGAAAGGAAAGGAAAAAAAGAGAAAAACAAAAAAAAAAACACATAAATCCCATATTTTAATTCTTATACATTTGAGTTTCCTTAAAATAACTTTAACTGTAACCCCCCAGTAAAAACACACCCTCAGGCTATTTGAATTTATAGCCATTATTTCACTATGAAAACCTATTAGACCTACAATAATCTTCCTATTTCTCCAGACTGTCTTTATTATTTTCTAAGAATTTATTAACTTCCTCACTGTCAGTAAAAATTTTGTTTCTTTGCCTAGTTTGAATGCTAAGTCTAGCTGGGTACAGGAGTCTAGCTCTATATCCCTCCTGGATCAATTTCGTACAAATCGGAGCTAATGTGCGCCTTTTATTTGATGTTTCATATGAAAAATCATTAAATAGTAGAATTTTCTTTCCTTTATAATTAATTTCGCCATTTGCCTTTCTATAAGCATTCATAATTTGGATCTTTCCTTGGAAATTTAGTAATTTCATAATAATCGGTCTGTTCCCTTTATTTCTCCCTTCCTCATTCCTCTCTGGGCCTATTCTGTGAATTCGTTCAATCACTATATCGTGATCTTCTGCTCTAATCTTTAATAGTCCCATTAGTTCTACTTCAACAAATTTTTTAAGATCTTTTTCTTGTATTTCTTCCGTTAAGCCAATGAGGCGTAAGTTGTTTCTCCTGGCTCTATTTTCTATGTCCTCTATTTTATTTTTCAAACTTTCAATTTGAGTGGACATAGTATGAAAAGCCTGTTCCCTCTGTATAGCCCCATCTTCAATGTCTGAGATTCTTTGCTCTACATTGTTTAGTCTATTTGCAAACTGTTTGATCTCTAATGTTAGTGTAGAAATATTATTTTGTATCATCTCAAATTTAGGCGTAAATAATGCGTCCAACTGTTTTATTAACTCTTCATTATTCGAATTCTGGCTAAGGCTTGTTTCAATTGCTCCCCCATGGGGTTCTAATGAAATTCTACTCCCCTTTCTTTCCTGATTTTTGTTTCTAGAGGACATATTTGGTGAGGTAGTTTTACTTTTATTTAAATATTTTTCCATATATACTTCTAAAATTGAGTAACAAAATTATAGTGATTATATTTACTAGTGACTCGCAAACTTTTAACTATTCTCTTCTCTCTCCCTTTCCCCTAGTTCTTCCTTTTCCTCTCTTTTTAAGAGACAAGAAAAAGAAAGAAGTGCACTTTCCTATCTCACAGTGACATCTTCACCTTGAGTGCTTTAATTATTCACAGACCCTCTTGGTAAAAAAAAAAAAAAAAAACGACAAGTTTAATTTAACCCGTGTGTACACTATTTCTAGTGTTAGTGTAATCTAACTCTACTTTCCTCATGTGTGTTTAAAGTGTATAAGGTTACTCTTTCTTAAAACCTCAATACAGGAATAATACTCACAGTATGTATCTATCAGGTCTTTTTGATATTATATCCTTTAACCTCTCCGTTATTTTACTACAGATTCCCCTTGTAGTCTTATCTCCAACTGAGCAGTAAATTTAAACCTTCCCGCACTCCATGTATACTTTGCTCACCCTCCCGCGGTGCAGGATTTAATATAAATCACCTTATATAATAATTTGACCACTCCTATGTCTGGGGATCCACATGTATTCTTACAAATGCAAAAGCCTTTTTGCTATGGTAAATTCACATATATTTTCGAGGTTTTATCTCACATTTATCCACCTAACTTAATAGCAGGTTCTACTTTAGTATCTTATCATTAATCTCCCTATCAATATCACTATTGATCAGCAACCATGTCATATGTGAACTATACACAGTACTTCAGTTATTCTCTAAGTCATGCCATCATTATCAGTAATACTCATCAGCACTGCCACAGATAGAATATATGCATTACTACAGTTAATCAGTGAGTCCTCAGTATCTATATTGCAGAGTTCTCTTAAAGTCCTTAAAATTTTAAGGTTCTTTTAAAGTCCTTAGGTGTATCTTTAGGCCTTTTGCCCGGTTCTTCTCTGGCAATTCTTTACTTATGTAGTGTTTTTAATGCTTATCCCAGCAGCAGTCTCTGCTTTGCTTAATCCCTGGTTTCTTAAGGATGTTGTATAAAGTCTTTCACTATGGGTAGCAAAGGGCCAGGGGGGGGGGGAAAGACAGCAATTGCCAGGTCCTACTCTCGCAGGAACCCCTTAATGCTTTAACTGTGGGTATACACCTGGCCCTCCCCCCCCTCTCTCTGCCCAAGTTTCCAAGCCGACCCAAGAAACACAGCAGCAGGATCCAAAAGCAAACTAACAGTTAATAGGTTTTCACTTATCTTAGTCGTGGAGTGGTTTCAGCCTCTGTCGCTCTCAGGAGCCGCAAGCTCTCATCTCCTTAGTTTCCCTTTTATAATAGGGACTTGACGGTAGGCACAGTGAATATTTACACTCCGGTTCCCGTGGGACCTTCTGTGCCGGTGACTCGGTTGTCTTGTCACCTTGCTGTTTTTCCCCAGGGGCGGGATCCTGATGCCTGGGCGCTCTCACCGCTACTGCCGCTCACCACTCCCTTCGTGGGTCCCCGCGGCTGGCGTGTACCTCCCGGTGATCAGACAGCTGCCTCCTCAGCGAGTTCTCTCAGCCTGGATCAGGCCAGCTGCCGGTAGCCTCCGATCTCCGTTTTGGCCTTTGTGAATCCTGGACGGGATTAGTTTCACCCGCCTATAGGCACTCAGCTTCTCGATATTGCCTCAGGCCTCCAGGTACAGACAGCGTTCTCCACACGCGACTGTGCACCTAGCCCCTCCTACCGGAAGTCCTGTCAGAAGCAGCATTCTATGAAGCAGCAGCTGAACTAGAAGAGGAACCACTTCAAGATTTTGCAGAAATAACTACCCATGATTCAATACAAAGGACTCGTGAGTATGTACAGAACCATGCTCTAGACCAAGATAAAACAGAGCATGCTCCTATCCAACATATGTCCAGCATAATGCCACAGTTTCCTGACTCAACATATTTACAGTCTACTCCAAGTATTCCTGACCTGCACCCTCCTTCCCAGACTGACACTGCAAATGTCTCTACACCAAGAGTGCGCTTCCAAGAAAGCAGAGGTTATGCCGATCCACAATATCCATCACATTATATGGACTCTCACATATCCCCTCTCAGAAATAGCACATTAGGAACTTCAGAGACTACTGACCTAGCAAAGCCCCTGATTCGTCGAGAGTTAGTGAGTACAGGGCTACTAACATTTGATGATTGACCAGAGAACTACTGGGCATGGAAGACATCCTTCCAAGGTGTCACCAGAGATCTTAATCTTACAGCCAGAGAAGAGCTAGATCTTTTGACTAAGTGGCTTGGACCAGAGTCATCTCAACAGGCTAAGAGACTCAGGTCAGTGCATGTTCATAACCCAATTGATGGAGTTAAAATGGTATGGCAGAGACTAGAAGAATGTTATGGCAGCCCTGAAGCTATTGAGAATGCACTGTTAAAGAAGCTAGAAAACTTCCCCAAAATCTCAAACAAAGACAACATAAAGTTAAGAGAACTTGGTGACATGTTGTTGGAGGTGAATGCAGCTAAGACAGGAGGCTTTTTGCCAGGACTGGCATACCTAGACACAGCTCGTGGCATCAAACCAATTATTGAAAAACTGCCATATAGCCTGCAAGAAAAATTGATTTTTCAAGGTTCCAAGTACAAAGAAGACCATCATGTCTCCTTTCCACCATTCAGTTTCTTCACCAGATTTATTGCCAACCAAGCAAAGACCAGAAATGATCCAAGCTTCATATTCTCAACATGCAGCAACCAAGTTCCAGTAAATACAGAGAAGTCAGGAACAAGGTTCAGCAACAGACCAACGGTGTCAGTAAGAAAGACAGAAGTGTCAGCTACTAGTGCAACTCCACAAGTGAAAAGCCCTTCGTGGAAATCCATGGAATCAGACAGTCCATGTCCAATTCATAATAAACCACACCCACTGTCAAAGTGTTGTGGGTTCAGAAGCAAGCACATTGATGAACGTAAAGCTTACCTGAAGGAGAATTCTATCTGCTTTAGATGTTGTGCATCCACCAGACACATTGCCAAAGACTGCAAAAATAACATAAGATGCAGAGAATGCAACAGTGACCAGCATACTTCAGCTTTGCATCCAGGTCCAGCTCCCTGGGCAGTAGAGACTCCTTTACCAAAGAGAGAGCAAGGCGGGGAGCAAGAGGAAGCTACTCCACCCACTATTGTATCCAAGTGTACAGAGGTATGCGGGAAAGGGACAAGGCCCAGATCATGTTCCAAGATTTGTTTAGTGACTGTATATCCCTCTAATAAACCTGACTGTTCTGTAAAGATGTATGCAGTGTTAGATGATCAAAGTAACCGTTCTTTAGCCAAATCAGAGTTTTTTGATGTGTTTAACATTAGTGGTGAAACATTTTCCTACACTCTAAGAACATGCTCAGGCATTACAGAGAAAACAGGGCGTAGGGTATCCAACTTCACTGTTCAGTCTATTGATGGGAAAATACACATAAAACTCCCCACACTCATTGAATGTGACATGATACCTGATGACAGGTCAGAAATTCCAACACCTGAGATTATACAGCATTTCCCTCATCTGAAATCCTTAACAGACAAGATCCCAGCACTTGACCCTAACGCACAAATACTTCTCTTGTTAGGAAGAGACATTCTGAAGGTGCACAAAGTACGTGAGCAGATTAATGGGCCTCACAACAGTCCTTATGCACAACATTTAGACTTAGGTTGGGTCATAGTTGGTGAAGTATGCTTAGGAGGAGCTCATAGACCAGCAGATGTGAACTCTTTCAAGACAAATGTGTTGCCTAGTGGGCGCACTTCTCTGTTCAGCCCATTCACTAGCTATATACAGGTAAAAGAGACTTTTAATGCTTGTAAACAACAGTCATACACCCCCTCATTGTGTTATTTAGGAACTGCAACTCACAATGTGGGCAGTTTAGATGATAATGTGTTTGTTACTACTCCAAATGATGACAAACCTGCTATGTCTATTCAAGATGGTATGTTCCTTGATGTAGTAGAAAAAGAGATGTTTATTGATGAAGCAAATTACTGGGTAGCACCCCTACCATTTCGCTCACCTCGTCTTAGACTACCAAACAACTTAGAGCAAGCCCAGAAAAGACTACTTGCTCTACAGCGTTCCTTTGTGAAAAAACCTGAAATGAAAGAACATTTTGTTAACTTTATGCAAAAGATGAAAAGGTTCTGCTTGATCATTGACCATGACCAAGCTGAACCTGCCCCACCATTGGAACCAGGTGAGGAGTGTTGGTACCTACCAATCTTTGGTGTTTATCACCCTCAGAAGCCAGGACAGATCAGAGTAGTTTTTGACTCAAGTGCTCAGTTTGAAGGCATTTCACTGAATGACACACTCCTCAGTGGGCCTGATTTAAATAATACACTACTAGGTGTCCTTTTACGTTTCCGCAAAGAGCAAGTTGCAATTACCACTGATGTACAACAAATGTTTTACTGTTTCATGGTTAGAGAAGATCACCGTAACTATTTGAGATTTCTTTGGTTTCGTGACAATGACCTTAACAAAGAAATTACAGAGTTCAGGATGAAGGTACATGTCTTTGGAAACAGCCCTTCTCCAGCCATAGCCATTTATGGTCTAAGACAAATAGCAAAGCAAGGAAAAAGTGAGTATGGCGAAGATGTAGAACAGTTTATTTTGAGGAATTTCTATGTAGATGATGGACTCGCATCTGTGCCTACTGAAGCTGAAGCAGTCAGTCTCCTGCAGAGAGCTAAGGACATGCTCGCAGGATCGAATCTCAAGCTACACAAAGTGGCATCCAACAGAAGTCCAGTAATGGAAGCATTTCCCGCAGATGACAGAGCTAAAGATCTAAAGGACCTTGTTCTAGGTGTTGATCCTTTACCCCTCCAAAGGAGCTTAGGGGTAAGTTGGAACTTACAGACCAACAGTTTCACTTTTCAAGTGTCTAAAGAGGTAAAACCTTTCACACGGAGAGGTATCCTGGCTACAGTAAACAGTCTTTATGACCCACTTGGGTTTGCATCTCCAATCACTATGCAAGTTAAATCTTTAGTCAGAGAACTCTCAACAGACCAATGTGACTGGGATTCCCCACTCTTACCAGATAGAGAAGCTCAATGGAGAGCATAGACAGAAGACCTGATCCATCTTGAAGATCTCAGTATTCCCAGACCCTATGTGCCAGTGTCACTATCGTCCACAGTAAAAAAGGAGGTATGTGTTTTTTCTGATGCTTCTACTGTAGCGATAGCAGCTGTAGCTTATCTCAGAGTCATAGACATTAGCGGTCAATGTCATGTAGGCTTTATTATGGGCAAATCTAAACTAGCTCCAAGACCAGCCCATACAGTGCCACGTCTAGAATTATGTGCAGCTGTTTTGTCAGTTGAGCTAGCTGAACTTATTACTGAAGAAATGGACATTGAACTTTATGCAGTTAAATATTACACTGATAGCAAAATTGTGTTAGGTTATATTCACAATACTTGTAGGAGATTTCATGTATATGTCTCAAACAGAATAATTTGTATTAGAAAATCTACTAATCCAGATCAGTGGCATTATATTAACACCAGTCAGAATTCAGGCAGCTCACCTAAAACATACCAACTGGTTCTCAGGCCCAGATTTCTTACATCAGGCAGATACAGGTGATCAATCTGAAGCTAAAGCATTTGACCTCATTGAACCAGATTCTGACAGTGAGATCAGACCTGAAGTGACAGCTTTAAAAACTGGAGTGTATGAACGCCAGTTAGACTCACATAGATTTCTCAGATTCTCAAAGTGGAAGTCCCTTGTGAGAGGTATAGCAACACTTATTCACATTGCTAAGTAATTTTCCAGCAGCACTCAAAAGGAGTCGTGTACAGGCTGGCATTGCTGCAAAGGGTTATGCCATTCATTAGATTTCTTGCAAGCTGAAACAGTGACTATCAAATGTATCCAAACATGGAAATATAGAAAATGGAAAGAGAAACAAAACGTTCAAGAAGGAGATCTTGTATTGTTGAAAGACTCTCAAGTAAAGCGCAATGGATGGACAATGAGTCTTATTGTAAAAACCATTCCTAGTGGTGATGGTAAAATTCGCAAAGTAGAGGTCAAAATCATTAAACAAGGGACTGCTAAAGTATACCTTAGACCTGTGTCAGATTTGATTGTTCTTTTTCAAAGTAAAGAGTTATCTGGTTGAATTTAATAATAATTTATATATCATGTAATAGTGGTATATGTTTATACCAGGCGGGGAGTGTTCTGTCTATTATATGCTTATTATGTTCATGTTGATGACATCTGGTGGTTTCATGTTGCAATTACAGCTTGGTTCCTCTCAAGAATAAAACAGGAAGTGTTAATAAAGTTTGTTAATAAAAGGTTTACTTTCAGTTTCTCAGCAGCCATCTTAGCTTCAAGAAGCATGGAAATCAGCTCTTAAACATTTGCCTCTAAACATACATATGCCTGTAAGTTATTGTTTGCTAAGAGTTCATTGTACATTTGAATTGCATTGCTATTTGCTGTAAGGATTAAATGTAAGCTCTCTGTGTTAGAAACATGTATTATTGTATGTATTGCAAGCACCACGTGTAACTACATATTGTAATTTTAACTTTTCTTATTGTATTGCAGTTTTACAAAAATAACTATTCAGAAGTAAAATCAGTTTGGAATAAACACAAAACTATTTCTGTCTGGTTTGTTAACTAGCTGTCTAGTTATCAGTTAATGAGGACAGTACAATCACTTATTAAAAAATGGGAATCACAGCACCTATGCTAGTGTTGGCATCAATTTCTTTGTCTAAAACACCATTGGGCCAGGCTAAAAACAATTCTATGTCATGGAGAGGGATCTACCCTACGTAAATTAATAGCAAAATTATTCAAAAATGGGAATTACAGCACCTATGTGTCAACACTCAACCTTTTGTTTTAGGCTAGAACAATTCAGAGAGCAAATAAATGTAAGTTTGTAGCTACTGGATTCAGGTGAACTCTGCTCACTATTGAATAGGGTAAATGAGCTAGTGCCTGAGATGTAGCAGTGATACTGAACAGAAAGAAACAAAGTTTCACTTTGAAACAACTCACTGACAATGTCAAGTCAGAGTAAGTTACTTTCAGTTTAAGTTGTAGGGTTATGGTTAAGTAATAGCTGATAGACAAATAATAGTTAGCTGTAATAACTCTCAAACAGATTACGAGTTTTGCGTTATGGCTGCTCGCTAATATCGTGTACGTTATTTCCATTGCGTATCTTTTATAACGTAGGTATTACGAGTCTGAAAACAACCTTGTAATGCATCGCGGTAACATGAGTACCGCGTTTATTTACCAAGCTTAATCACGGGCACGTTATAGATTCTCCCATAGAGATCAATGCTAAATTAACAAAACACAGATTTTTCTTCTAACACTCGATCTGGCGAGAAATACACACTGCTCTGTCATATTACGTATACCACATAATGGACAACAAAAACACTGAGCTCAAATGTACAAACAACAATCGCACACTCAACATAGCACATACGCATTCCACTTTCATAATCGTTTTTTTTTTAAAAATAGACATCATTTACACTAAAGGAGGAATAGGAAAATACATTGAGATCTTGCAACACGGAACAAAACAACATGAAAAAAGAATTGCACACTGATACACAAACAAAACATTTGCATTGCAGATTACGAAACATTAGTACAAATAAACATTTACAAAACTTAACAAATACGAGACCATCACAAATCAACATTTAGATTTAGAGATACTACTTTTGAAGAATGTTATGCGAAACGATCACTATGACATCATCGCATTATACACATTGCACAAATACATATGTTCATTTACAAACTCAATCTGAGCATGCGCACATTAAAACAAATACTCCACATTGCACACATAATAATTACTAAGAAAGCACACCTGAACCTCGTTTACTTTGCAAACCGGTACATCATTAAACATTTACATAGGGTATATTAGCACGCTCTAAGCATGGCTTCTTGGACTGTATTGCTTTTTCCAGTTAGGTGCAGGTCTAGGCGTTGGAGGGCTTGGAGAGATTTGAAAGTAGAGAGATTTATTGTGATTTAGTGAGAGTTAGTTAGTGTGAGAGAGTGAGTTAGTGAGCGAGAGTTTGTTTGGGTGAGTGTGCGAGTGTTTTGTTCCTACATTCATTATATAAACACATTTACACGCAAACACATTCAATACATACATACACTTATCACTAACACTGCATACCCCATTCCCTCTCATTCTACACTCCATACCCCACATTCCCTTTCATCCCATATGTTTTTGTTTTGTTAAAAAAACTTCTTGTTTACATATCCTCATTTTCGTCTTTTTCAACATATACGTTTGTCTGTTTAATGCCGCTTACCCTCTTTTATTTATATCCCATTCACACTTTGAGCACTTTTTTCTTTTTGTTTATTATTTTGACCCCCTTTCATTTGTGCACCTTCACATTTTGTTTGAGTATGTCGGGAGGGGGGGATAGGGGGTAGATTAGCCCGAAGCTATTAGAGTTCATTAGGCAGGAGGCTAGGGCTGAGTTTAAGGATGAGCTTGTAGAGGAGTTTAGGCAGGAGAGAGGAAGAGGGAGAGGAACTGGAGAGGAAGAGGTGGGTGGACCCAGCCACTTTGTGGAAGATTCAAAACTGGCTGGGCCCAGTGGTCTTCAGCGTAGACAGGGAGCTTCACAGTCCGGAGAATAGAGGCTCACATCACATGGGAAGCCCAGGCAGAGGGAGGAGAGATATACTATGGATGAGAAGGAGACCCTTATAGAGGCTTATATGGAGAGGGCTAGAAGGCTGCAGGCACAGAGGGCCACCGCTTCAGATAAGAGGATGTTGTGGAATGAGATCAGGGATGCCGTAAATGCAGTGGGAGTCTATAACAGGGATGTCAAGTCGATTCAGCACCGTTACTGGGACTGCAGAGCTGAACTGAAGCGAAAGCTCTTAAGGGAGAGAGAATACCTAGCAGGGACCGGTGGCGGTCCGGAAATAACTTTTGAGTATTCCCGCTGGGAGGAAATGCTGTGTCCCAACATCTCCGAGGTGGCCATAGTCGGTATCTGAGGAGTTGATACCGGGAACCTGCCCCTCTCATCTACCGGTAAGCTCATTTACTAATTTTGTTTACATCAACCTCATAGCCCATTCACACGCAAAAATTATTTAAGGATATGACTAACGCAATTACGCTTTTTTATACATTATTACGTAAACTCATTCAGAATTACCTTGCGAAGGTTGCATTTGAAGAAAAGCCATCACATTAGTATCTAGTCTACAGATTAGGTGTGCATATAAAAAGAATTAAGACGCACGCGAAAATACATTCAAATTGACCATCTAGATATCCGAAAGACGGGTTTGCAAATATGGAAATCGTATTGATTGCTTTTGCTTACAATTAAAGTACAAAGGCAGCCTCATTAATACACTTTCAAATAGAACATTTACATCTTTATTTGGAACTGTGCTAATATCTCGATTTCTTTCATTTTCAAATATACAGAGTCTGAGGCCGGGGAGGAGGAAGCACAGCACCCACAGGCTTCTCCTTCACCCAGGCATGAGAGTGGTGCAGATGACTCACCACCTTGAGGAGACCTGGAAGATATCCCTGCACCATCGCCCCCTGAAGAAGCCCCCGCTGCAGAAGAGATCCCTGCAGCAGCCCCCCATGCAGCAGCAGCCCCCAGTGCAGCAGCCCGCCATGCATCAGCTCCTCCTCAGGAGAGCATCCCCCCAGAGATACCAGAGGTGGAGATCTTGAATGATTTCCTCAAAGAGATGCGTGCCTCCCGGAGGGAACATGCGGAATACAGAGTGTACCTGACAGAAGTACTGAATGAAATTCGAGAAGGACAAAGAGATATTTCGAATACTCTTAATAATATGTTGCAGGTCCTCCGGGAGGTACCAAACGCACCATCTGCTCCTGCCCTATCTGCTCCTGCCCCAGCTGCTCCTCGGCCTCCTCCATCTTCTCCTCGGCCTCAATCTCCTCCTCAGCCTGGTGATCCCTTAACCACTCACAGTACTCCTCCTCCCCAAACATCTCTTATGAGAACTCGTCGGAGGGGCCAGTTGACCCCCCAGAGCCTCCGTCTCGTGGGAAGAGGGGAAGGAAGAGGAAGTAATTTTGTATATATTTATTTTAAATTTATTTAATGTGTAAAGGATAGGTATGTGATGATGTGGTCTTCTTACACTTGTGGAGCACACCCTGTGTTTAATAGGCTTCTATGGGACCGGGTCCATGGAGGCATATTGTTTGCAGAGTGTGTTTTACAAGTGTGTGGAGACAACATCATCACATGCTGTCCTTGTTGATTACATTGATTGGTTTTTGCAATGTGATGTCCAAACTGTTCTCCCAATTTGAAAAAACAAAGTGACCATTACAATTATACATGATGGCATATCAATGTTTTGATGTCAACAACACAGCTTAAAGGGACAGTCTTTTTTTTATATCTTTATTTATCATATTGCAATATAGGTTATTTACAGAAATCAAATAGCATCAAAATCGAGAGACACGTAGGCCCTCTAAGACAAAAAGAGAAAAAATCAATTTAAATCTTCAACAAACAAAACACATTAATAATTTCTCTTCAAGTTACCAATTCCCTATTTTGCATTTTGTTATATCACTAATATCACATAAACATACACACACCAACGAACCACCGAATTGCAAGGGAAATTCCCTCTCCCTCATCTCTCCGAGTCCTCTCCTTCGCTATTATTAGAGAGCCAAGAATTTGGTAAATGCCCAGCAAGCACTTGCGCTTGGAAGTACATCGATTTCACAAGTGGCTTAACTATGCTATTTTGTACGGACTGTGGAAGAGATAACATAAACACCTTCCAATGTTTCAAAAATAATGCTATTCGTTCATCAGTTGTATTTTGTAAATTATATTGTTCAGACACACATTGCGAAACCAACGCATTCTTAAGTTCTTTCAAGGTGGGTGCTGTTTTAGCCTTCCAAGATTTTAAAATCAAACTTCTGCCAAGAAATATAATTATGTTAATCAGTTTTAAGTTTCAAACCACTCCTTGGAATTTAACCAGAAAAAAAATATCTAATGACTGAATGGAGTAATCCAATTTAAGGGTAACATTCATCCAATACACTACTTTGGCCCAAAATTGCCTAATTTTTGGACAAGTCCAAAAGCAGTGTTTATACACTGCTTTTGGACTTGTCCAAAAATTAGGCAATCTTATGATCTGCGGAAAGTGAACTGCATCTAGAGCAGATATTATTCGTCTTGTACCACTTGGAAAGCCTCGCAGGGGTCAAATAGGTCATTAGAGCTATTTTAATCTGCGATTCTCTCCACGCTGTCAAGACCCAACAGTTTTCTGTTAACTTAAAAGTATCCATTATTACTTGGCTATTTATATGTGGAAAAAAGGAATCTATTTCGATACTATGTAATCTTCTTGTTCTATAGAGGTCCTTTGATTAAGAATAGTGTAGAGAGGGGAGATAGAATATAGACCATTTTGATAAATATTAATTCTGCTTTGTAATTCGTGTAGAGACCAATCAAAACCATAATTTTGTTTTAATTCATGTATATAGTGTCTTAGCTGTAAAAATGCATAAAAATCCTGATTTGCAAGTCTAAATTGCTTACATAAGTCACTAAAAGTAAGTAGAATTAAGTCTGAATCTAGCATTTGTACGATTATATTCTAAACCTTTAGTGATCCATTGTCTGAATACCCTGGCCTAGATTTAGAGTTTTGCGGCCAAAGGGGTGCGTTAGCTACGCATGCTTTTTTCTGGCCGCACCTTTTAAATACCTCTGGTATTGAGAGTTCACAGAATGGCTGCGTTAGGCTCCAAAAAAGGAGCGTAGAGCATATTTACCGCAACTTCAACTCTCGATACCAGCGGTGCTTACGGACGCGGCCAGCTTCAAAAACGTGCTTGTGCACGATTCCCCCATAGAAAACAATGGGGCTGTTTGAGCTGAAAAAAAACCTAACACCTGCAAAAAAGCCACGTTCAGCTCCTAACGCAGCCCCATTGTTTGCTATGGGGAAACACTTCCTACGTCTGCACCTAACACTCTAACATGTACCCCGAGTCTAAACACCCCTAACCTTACACTTATTAACCCCTAATCTGCCGCCCCCGCTTTCGCTGACCCCTGCATATTATTATTAACCCCTAATCTGCCGCTCCGTAAACTGCCGCTACTTACATTATCCCTATGTACCCCTAATCTGCTGCCCCTAACACCGCCGACCCCTATATTATATTTATTAACCCCTAATCTGCCCCCCACAACGTCGCCTCCACCTGCCTACACTTATTAACCCCTAATCTGCCGAGCGGACCGCACCGCTATTATAATAAAGTTATTAACCCCTAATCCGCCTCACTCCCGCCTCAATAACCCTATAATAAATAGTATTAACCCCTAATCTGCCCTCCCTAACATCGCCGACACCTAACTTCAAACATTAACCCCTAATCTGCCGACTGGGGCTCACCGCTATTCTAATAAATGTATTAACCCCTAAAGCTAAGTCTAACCCTAACACTAACACCCCCCTAAATTAAATATAATTTAAATCTAACGAAATAAATTAACTCTTATTAAATAACTTATTCCTATTTAAAGCTAAATACTTACCTGTAAAATAAACCCTAATATAGCTACAATATAAATTATAATTATATTGTAGCTATTTTAGGATTAATATTTATTTTACAGGCAACTTTGTAATTATATTAACCAGGTACAATAGCTATTAAATAGTTAAGAACTATTTAATAGTTACCTAGTTAAAATAATTACAAAATTACCTGTAAAATAAAACCTAACACTACACTATCAATAAATTAATTAAATACAATACCTACAATTATCTACAATTAAACCTAACACTACACTATCAATAAATTAATTAAATACAATATCTACAAATAACTACAATTAAATAAACTAACTAAAGTACAAAAAATAAAAAAGAACTAAGTTACAAAAAATAAAAAAATATTTACAAACATTAGAAAAAAATTACAACAATTTTAAACTAATTACACCTACTCTAAGCCCCCTAATAAAATAACAAAGCCCCCCAAAATAAAAAAATGCCCTACCCTATTCTAAATTACAAAAGTTCAAAGCTCTTTTACCTTTCAAGCCCTGAACAGGGCCCTTTGCGGGGCATGCCCCAAAGAATTCAGCTCTTTTGCCTGTAAAAAAAAACATACAATACCCCCCCCCAACATTACAACCCACCACCCACATACCCCTAATCTAACCCAAACCCCCCTTAAATAAACCTGACACTAAGCCCCTGAAGATCTTCCTACCTTGTCTTCACCTCGCCGGGTATCACACCGATCCGTCCTGGCTCCAAAATCTTCATCCAAGCCCAAGCGGGGGCTAGACATCCATCATCCGGCGGCTGAAGAGGTCCAGAAGAGGCTCCAAAGTCTTCATCCTATCCGGGAAGAAGAGGCGATCCGGACCGGCAACCATCTTGATCCAAGCGGCATCTTCTATCTTCATCCGATGAGGACCGGCTCCATCTTGAAGACCTCCACCGCGGACCCATCTTCTTCTTCCGACGACTTCCCGACGAATGACGGTTCCTTTAAGGGACATCATCCAAGATGGCGTCCCTCGAATTCCGATTGGCTGATAGGATTCTATCAGCCAATCGGAATTAAGGTAGGAAAATTCTGATTGGCTGATGGAATCAGCCAATCAGATTCAAGTTCAATCCGATTGGCTGATCCGATCAGCCAATCAGATTGAGCTTGCATTCTATTGGCTGATCGGAACAGCCAATAGAATGCGAGCTCAATCTGATTGGCTGATTGAATCAGCCAATCGGATTGAACTTGATTCTGATTGGCTGATTCCATCAGCCAATCAGAATTTTCCTACCTTAATTCCGATTGGCTGATAGAATCCTATCAGCCAATCGGAATTCGAGGGACGCCATCTTGGATGACGTCCCTTAAAGGAACCGTCATTCGTCGGAAGAAGAAGATGGGTCCGCGGTGGAGGTCTTCAAGATGGAGCCGGTCCTCATCGGATGAAGATAGAAGATGCCGCTTAGATCAAGATGGTTGCCGGTCCGGATCGCCTCTTCTTCCTGGATAGGATGAAGACTTTGGAGCCTCTTCTGGACCTCTTCAGCTGCCGGATGATGGATGTCTAGCCCCCGCTTGGGCTTGGATGAAGATTTTGGAGCCAGGACGGATCGGTGTGATACCCGGCGAGGTGAAGACAAGGTAGGAAGATCTTCAGGGGCTTAGTGTTAGGTTTATTTAAAGGGGGTTTGGGTTAGATTAGGGGTATGTGGGTGGTGGGTTGTAATGTTGGGGGGGGGTATTGTATGTTTGTTTTTTACAGGCAAAAGAGCTGAATTCTTTGGGGCATGCCCCGCAAAGGGCCTTGTTCAGGGCTGGTAAGGTAAAAGAGCTTTGAACTTTTTTAATTTAGAATAGTGTAGGGCATTTTTTTATTTTTGGGGGCTTTGTTATTTTATTAGGGGGCTTAGAGTAGGTGTAATTAGTTTAAAATTGTTGTAATTTTTTTCTAATGTTTGTAAATATTTTTTTATTTTTTGTAACTTAGTTCTTTTTTATTTTTTGTACTTTAGTTAGTTTATTTAATTGTATTTATTTGTAGGAATTGTATTTAATTTATTTATTGCTAGTGTAGTGTTAAATTTAATTGTAGATAATGGTAGGTAGTTTATTTAATTAATTTATTGATAGTGTAGTGTTAGGCTTAATTGTAGATAATTGTAGGTATTGTATTTAATTAATTTATTGATAGTGTAGTGTTAGGTTTAATTGTAACTTAGCTTAGGATTTATTTTACAGGTAATTTTGTAATTATTTTAACTATTTTAGCTATTAAATAGTTCTTAACTATTTAATAGCTATTGTACCTGGTTAAAATAAATACAAAGTTGCCTGTAAAATAAATATTAATCCTAAAATAGCTATAATATAATTATAATTTATGTTGTAGCTATATTAGGGTTTATTTTACAGGTAAGTATTTAGATTTAAATAGGAATAATTTATTTAATAAGAGTTAATTTATTTCGTTAGAATAAAATTATATTTAACTTAGGGGGGTGTTAGGGTTAGGGTTAAAATTAGCTTTAGGGGTTAAAAATTTTATTAGAGTAGCGGTGAGCTCCGATCGGCAGATTAGGGGTTAATACTTGAAGTTAGGTGTCGGCGATGTTAGGGAGGGCAGATTAGGGGTT
Source organism: Bombina bombina (assembly GCF_027579735.1). Classification (NCBI taxonomy): domain Eukaryota; kingdom Metazoa; phylum Chordata; class Amphibia; order Anura; family Bombinatoridae; genus Bombina; species Bombina bombina. The sequence goes on from NC_069509.1 coordinate 99,312,053, forward strand.
AATACTATTTATTATAGGGTTATTGAGGCGGATTAGGGGTTAATAACTTTATTATAGTAGCGGTGCGGTCCGCTCGGCAGATTAGGGGTTAATAAGTGTAGGCAGGTGGAGGTGACGTTGAGGGGGGCAGATTAGGGGTTAATAAATATAATATAGGGGTCGGCGGTGTTAGGGGCAGCAGATTATGGGTACATAGCTATAATGTAGATGGCGGCGGCGTGCGGACGGCAGATTAGGGGTTAATAAGTGTAGGTAGCTGGCGGCGACGTTGTGGGGGGCAGATTAGGGGTTAATAAATATAATATAGGGGTCGGCGGTGTTAGGGGCAGCAGATTAGGGGTACATAGGGTTAACGTAGGTGGCGGCAGTGTACGGAGCGGAAGATTAGGGGTTAAAAAATTTAAATATAGTGGCGGCGATGTGGGGGGACCTCGGTTTAGGGGTACATAGGTAGTTTATGGGTGTTAGTGTACTTTAGAGCACAGTAGTTAAGAGCTTTATAAACCGGCGTTAGCCCAGAAAGCTCTTAACTACTGACTTTTTTCTGCGGCTGGAGTTTTGTCGTTAGATTTCTAACGCTCACTTCAGCCACGACTCTAAATACCGGAGTTAGAAAGATCCCATTGAAAAGATAGGATACGCAATTGACGTAAGGGGATCTGTGGTATGGAAAAGTCGCGGCTGGAAAGTGAGCGTTAGACCCTTTCCTGACTGACTCCAAATACCGGCGGTAGCCCAAAACCAGCGTTAGGAGCCTCTAACGCTGGTTTTCACGGCTACCGCCAAACTCTAAATCTAGGCCCCTATTCGATAATCCTGGTAAAAAATTTGGGTTATCTGTGATCGGGAGAAATTTAGAAACATATGGGGGGCATCCCATCCTTCCACATATTTCTTGCCATGCTATGATAATATTCCTAAATGTTATAAGTTGAAAAGGCTGTCAGGGAGGTAATAACTTTACAAGACAAAAATGTGAAATGTAACACTATTGTGATTTATTAACACTAGCTTCAAAGTGAAACCAAGTAGTATAGTGTAAAGTTGTTATAAAGTATGGTTTTCAGGATATACTGAATACTTAATTATATACACAGGTGTCACGTTAGACCCTTATTGAGGGAGAAGCGACATGTTAGACATTAGATAGAAAATATACAAAATAGAATCTCTATTTGTAATCCTCAGTGATCTCTGTAGAAAATCCTTAAGTAAGGTAAACACAAATTTCAGAGTAGTAATCCACAATGAAAGGTTAGAAGTAGTTATTCATCAAATAACATTTAGACAGTCACACTTGGTATGAATCTTAATATTCTGCTGAGGATAATACACAATTGGAAAACACAGCCTCAATCTGAAGCAGATCACAGATCAGGCTAATACAAAGTATGTGCACAGTATGTGTTGAACTAGTAATCCCAGTTAGCATGAGAAGCGGTAGAAATACAGGCAGAGTAACACAAAACAGTAGTTGTGGAAGGTTAGAAAATATTACTCACAAAGTTTGTTGTCCGAACCTGCTGCCTGTTCTGACTCCTTGTGCGCGCACAATTTGGTCCCGGTCACTTCCTGTTAGTGTTGCAAGAAACAGATCCCTGCTTGAAGAAAAAAGGAAACAGCTTCTCTGTAGTTGTTAAGATGCCAAGATTCTACAGGCTAGGAAATAGCGAGATGTTAGAGGTCTGCATATTCTAATGCTGACAGGAGAGTGTTGTCCTTTTGTTAAAGAAATGACTTTGGTAAACAATGAATCCTGAGGAGGAAAATTGAAGTTAGGTATCTGTGAAAATCTCAGAGAGTAAGGCTCAGAGTTACTCTAGATAGAGAAACAAAATACTAAGCAATGCTAGTTAGGAGAGCAGGTGTTAAAATAGGCGATGAATCACTGTGATTGGTGAACCAACTTAAAGGTGCAGTAACAGTCAAAACCCTGACATGATCCCCCCGTCAAGCAAGCTGATCCTCAGCTTGAGGTCTAGGAGAATCCGGGAATTTCTGATGGAACTGGGAGACCAATTTAGGAGCATAGATATTAGTAGAAGGTTCCCACGTATCATCATCCTTGGTGAAGTTCTTCCATCTAACCAAGTATTGCAATACTCCTTTGGAAATCCTAGAGTCAATAATCTGATCAACCTCATATACATCGGTATCTTGTAATTCAAGAGACGAAGGTGTGTGAGAAGCTTGAACTCTGGTTGGGTTATAAGGCTTGAGGAGAGATACATGAAATGCAGCATGTATTTTCATGGAAGAGGGAAGGTCTAAAGTAATGGCGTTAGGATTGACTACTTTGAGAATTTTGAAAGGTCCACAAAACTTTTGTGTTAGTTTCCTACTTGGCACTTGTATTCGTAGGTTTTTGGTTGATAACCATACTTGGTCTCCGATTTTATACTTAGGAGGATCTCTATGTCTTAAGTCGTAGTGATATTTCTGTGAGTTTTGAGCCTTAATAATGTTCTCTTTTATAAAATTGAAGTTGTCCTGTAAAGAATTATTCAACTCATCAACCAAAGGTGAATCAGAAGGGGTTGATGAGATGGAAGTGAAAGTGGGGTGGTATCCATAATTTGCATAGAAGGGTGTAAGATTGGTTGAAGAATTAGTAAGGTTGTTATATGCAAATTCTGCGAAAGAGAGATATGAAATCCAATTATGTTGTTGATAAGCACAAAAACATCGTAGGTATTCGTCCAACCATTGGTTTATTCTCTCCACTTGTCCATTTGATTGAGGATGGAATGAAGTAGTGAATTGGTGTTTGATATTAAGGGATTTGCATAAACATTTCCAAAACCTTGAAGTAAATTGAGATCCCCTGTCGGAAATCACAGTACTTGGTACTCCATGTAACTTGAGGATTTGATCCATAAAAAGTCTGGCTGTTTCAGGTTCAGTTGGTAATTTATAAAATGGTAGATAGTGAGGCATTTTTGAAAAACTATCAACAACCACCATTATAGTGGTATGATTTTTAGAGGGAGGTAAATCCACTATGAAGTCTATACCTATTTGTTTCCATGGTCTATCAGAAACCGGTAGGGGCATAAGTAGTCCATATGGGCTCTTTTTCTCTGTTTTGCAAGTTTGACATATAAGGCAGGTTTTTATGTAGTCAGAAATTGATCTTTTCATGTCTGGCCACCAATACGCTCTGCTGATCAACTCTAATGTACGTCTCTCTCCTGGATGACCTGCAAGAGGTGAATCATGCTGCTCTTGTAGAATTTGATGTCTTAAAGGTTCAGGTAAGAATATTCTGTCTTTGTAGTAATATATTCCATTCCGGTTAATTAGCTGAACCTTAGAGTTAGGTAGTGGCATATGTGAGAGCTTTTGTATGTCTGTCAAAATGTCAGAAGTTAAACCAATGAATCGTTCAGTAGGAATAATATTTGTATAACTGGTACTTTGAGATGGTGGACTTGATTGGCGAGAGAGGGCATCAGCCTTACCATTTTTACATGCCGGGCGATAGATTATCTGGAAATCAAATCTTGCAAAATACAGACTTCATCTAACCTGTCTGGATGAGAGAGTCTTATTATTTTGGAGATACGGAAGGTTTTTGTGGTCAGTATAAATCAAAAAGGTTTTCTTAGCCCCTTCTAGGAGGTGTCGCCAGAATTCTAATGATCTTCGGATTGCTAACAATTCTTTATCACCGATTGCATAGTTTTTCTCAGCTGAACTCATGGATTTAGAAAAGAAAGAAATGGGATGCATCGGCGCCTTCTGTTGGGACAAGACTGCACCTATAGCATAGTCTGAAGAGTCCACCTCCAGAATATACTGAAGGTTAGGATTAGGTAGATGTAAGATGGGAGCTTCGGTGAACAATGTTTTCAGGTGTTCAAAGACAGCGGTATGTTGTTTTTCCCAAAGAAATGGGTGTGTAGTACCAGTAAGTTGAGTCAATGGTTTAACAATTCTAGAAAAATTCCTTATGAATTTTCTATAATAATTAGTAAAACCTAGAAACCTTTGTAGGGATTTGCGGTCATGAGGTTGTGGCCAATTTTTTACTGCTTCAACCTTTTCAGACTGCATCTGTATGCCTTCTGAGGAGATGGTATACCCCAAAAAGGAAATAGTAGATTTGTGGAAAGAACATTTCTCGAGCTTGGCATATAACTTATGTACCTTTAAACGGGCCAGCACCCAGCGTACGTGTTTTATGTGGTCTGAAATATTCTGAGAGTAGATCAGGATGTCGTCTAAATAGACAACTAAACAAACATCTAAGAGATCGCGAAATATATCATTTATAAAGTGCTGGAAAGTTGTGGGGGCATTACAAAGGCCGAATGGCATCACAAGATATTCAAAGAGCCCATACCTAGTTCTAAAGGCAGTGAGCCATTCGTCGCCTTCCCTTATACGAATAAGGTTGTAAGCCCCACGCAAGTCAAGTTTTGTGAACACTGTGGCATCAGTAAGTCGTTCGATCATTTTGGGAATTAAAGGGAGTGGATACCGATTTTTTTACGGTCCGTTTATTGAGCTCCCTATAATCTATGATGCAGCTGCAGGAGAGGTAGATGGTCGGATGAAACCTTTCTTTAGGTTGTCTTGCAGATATTCTTTTAAATGTTCTAGTTCAGGTTGGCTAAGGGGGTAAAGATGACTTACAGGTAGTGTTGCTCCTGGGATCAATTCAATTGGGCAGTCGTATACCCGGTGAGGTGGAAGTGTATCAGCTTCCACCTTACTAAACACTTCCTGGAAATCTAGATAGTGAGTCGGTATAGGAGGTACATCAGTGCTAGTGTGTAGTACTGCTGTTTGAGGAAAACAAGTATTTTTACAAAATGTTGATTGAAAGTTTAAAGTGAGTGATGACCAGTCTATATTAGGATTATGTAATTGTAGCCAGTATAGACCTAAAACGACTTGGAAATGTGGTGAAGGTATAACGTCAAAGGTAATATACTCAGTATGTCCCCCTTGAGTGGTCACTAATAAGGGAATTGTTTTGTGAGTGATAGGACCGTTTTCTAGTACGGAACCATCAATAACCTTGAGAGAGACAGGGTGTTTTTTTTCAACAGTGGGTATTTTATTAATTTGTACAGTGGTGTTGTCAATGAAATTGCCAAAAGCTCCAGAATCCACTATGGCATTGATTGGCAGACGTCTAAGGTCCCACTGTAACAAGAGAGATAAATTGCAATAAGAAGGTGGTTCATCAAGTCTTGTTACATTATTTACAATATTAAACTTACTCTTTTTGTTTTTACGTAGCATGGGACAGTCTGTGACCATGTGACTTGGGTTTGCACAATACATGTATAGGTGGTTGTTCCTTCTTCTCATTCGTTCTTCGGCAGTGAGTGGTCCCCTAATTACCCCGATATCCATAGGGGTGACGGGGTCATTAGTTGTAGGTCTTGAGTGTGTAGTGCTGGATGATGGGACCTTAGAAGCAGGTTCAGTGTAGGTGCGTTCTGCCTTACGTTCTCTTAGCCTACGATCAATCTGAGTTGCTACTTTCATGAGAGCATCCAGAGTACTTGGCATCTCTATCCTTGCTAGTTCGTCTTTAACGGAATCAGAGAGGCCGAGCCTAAACTGATTGCGGAGTGAAACCAAGCTCCAGGCTAAGTCAGAAGCATATCATTTAAATTCTGTGATGTAATCCTCCACAGATTTTTTTCCTTGTTTAAGGTTTCTCATTTTTTGTTCTGCTGTGAGTTGGATATCTGTATCACTGTATAACTCATCCATAGCAGAGAAAAACCCAGAGAAAGAATTTATTAGAGGGTCATTGGTTTCACATAGGTGGTCAGCCCATACCCTAGGTTCTGACCTGAGAAAAGATATTGTAAAGAGTACCCTTACCCTGTCTGTTGGGTAGATGTGAGGTTTTAAGTTAAATAGGAGGTGGCAAGCATTTTTAAATTGTCTGTAAGACTGCCTGTCTCCAGAAAAGGAGTCAGGTAAACTAACTTGTGGTTCAATAGTTGAGGTGTGTGGGACTTTCAGATCCTTTATCAATTCTCTAAGAACCTGTGTTTCTAGTTGTAGGTCTAATATTGCTTGCCCCATTTTATCCACCTTTTGGTTTAGGTTAAATACAAACTGGGGTATTTCAGCAGGATCCATACTTGTGACGTAACTTTTTTAGGCTTAGTATTATGTCAGGGAGGTAATAACTTTACAAGACAAAAATGTGAAATGTAACACTATTGTGATTTGGTAACACTAGCTTCAAAGTGAAACCAAGTAGTATAGTGTAAAGTTGTTATAAAGTATGGTTTTCAGGATATACTGAATACTTAATTATATACACAGGTGTCACGTTAGACCCTTATTGAGGGAGAAGCGACATGTTAGACATTAGATAGAAAATATGCAAAATAGAATCTCTATTTGTAATCCTCAGTGATCTCTGTAGAAAATCCTTAAGTAAGGTAAACACAAATTTCAGAGTTGTAATCCACAATGAAAGGTTAGAAGTAGTTATTCATCAAATAACATTTAGACAGTCACACTTGGTATGAATCTTAATATTCTGCTGAGGATAATACACAATTGGAAAACACAGCCTCAATCTGAAGCAGATCACAGATCAGGCTAATACAAAGTATGTGCACAGTATGTGTTGAACTAGTAATCCCAGTTAGCATGAGAAGCGGTAGAAATACAGGCAGAGTAACACAAAACAGTAGTTGTGGAAGGTTAGAAAATATTACTCACAAAGTTTGTTGTCCGAACCTGCTGCCTGTTCTGACTCCTTGTGCGCGCACAATTTGGTCCCGGTCACTTCCTGTTAGTGTTGCAAGAAACAGATCCCTGCTTGAAGAAAAAAGGAAACAGCTTCTCTGTAGTTGTTAAGATGCCAAGACTCTACAGGCTAGGAAATAGCGAGATGTTAGAGGTCTGCAGATTCCAAGAAATGACTTTGGTAAACAATGAATCCTGAGGAGGAAAATTGAAGTTAGGTATCTGTGAAAATCTCAGAGAGTAAGGCTCAGAGTTACTCTAGATAGAGAAACAAAATACTAAGCAATGCTAGTTAGGAGAGCAGGTGTTAAAATAGGCGATGAATCACTGTGATTGGTGAACCAACTTAAAGGTGCAGTAACAGTCAAAACCCTGACAAAAGGCCCTGAGGGTAGAGAGGTAACATAGTAGATAAGGTTGAAAAAAGACTGAAGTCCATCGAGTTCAACCTATACAAATCTAAAATACTTACAAAAAGCTCCAGTTAAGCTTAAATAACCCCATTAAAATGTGACCCATTTAATACTAGCAATCATATCCATCAATTTTGTTTATATACAGAAATTTATCCAGACTATTTTTAAATGTATCTATGGTTTTGGCATTCACTACCTCCTTTGGTAATGAGTTCCACAATTTTATTGCTCTTACAGTGAAAAAACGTTTCCATTGCAGGAGATTAAATCTCCTTTCCTCCAACCTTAAATTATGACCTCTTGTCAGAAACAATTTTCTTGGAATAAACAGAGCTTCTGCCATCTCTGTATATGGGCCTTGAATATATTTATATAAAGTAATCATGTCACCTCTCAAGCGCCTTTTTTCTAAAGAAAACAGACCCAGTTTGGCTAGCCTCTCCTCATAGGTTAATTTCTCCAATCCCCTTATTAGCTTTGTGGCCCTTCTCTGAACTTTTTCTAGTTCTGCAATATCTTTTTTAGCAATCGGTCCCCAGAACTGCACTCCAAACTCAAGGTGAGGTCTTACCAGGGCTTTATATAATGACAGAATTATGCTTTCCTCCCTTGAATCAATGCCTCTTTTAATACATGCTAGTATCTTATTAGCCTTTGAAGCCGCTGCCCTGCATTGCGCACCCATCTTTAGCTTGTTATCTATTACTACTCCCAAATCCCTTTCCTCCTGTGTTTGGCTAAGTCTTGTCCCATTTAAAAAATACTTAGCTTGCTTATTTTTACTTCCAAAATGTTGAACCTTGCATTTTTCCGTATTAAATCTCATTTTCCATTCACTTGCCCATAGTTCAAATTTTAGCAAATCCCTTTGTAAAGAGAGTTCGTCCTGCTCTGACCTATTTTCTTTTAATAATTTAAATGCCCTACGTTTTTTCCTAATTTCTCTTAACATAGGCCTAGATTTAGAGTTCGGCGGTAAAAGGGCTGTTAACGCTCCGCGGGCTTTTTTCTGGCCGCACCATAAATTTAACTCTGGTATCGAGAGTTAAAACAAATGCTGCGTTAGGCTCCAAAAAAGGAGCGTAGGGCATTTTTACCGCAAATGCAACTCTCGATACCAGAGTTGCTTACGGACGCGGCCGGCATCAAAAACGTGCTCGTGCACGATTCCCCCATAGGAAACAATGGGACTGTTTGAGCTGAAAAAAAACCTAACACCTGCAAAAAAGCAGCGTTCAGCTCCTAACGCAGCCCCATTGTTTCCTATGGGAAAACACTTCCTACGTCTGCACCTAACACTCTAACATGTGTCTAAACACCCCTAACCTTACACTTATTAACCCCTAATCTGCCGCCCCCCGCTATCGCTGACCCCTGCATTACACTTTTAACCCCTAATCTGCCGCTCCGTAAACCGCCGCAACCTACGTTATCCCTATGTACCCCTAATCTGCTGCCCTAACATCGCCGACCCCTATGTTATATTTATTAACCCCTAATCTGCCCCCCACAACGTCGCCGACACCTACCTACACTTATTAACCCCTAATCTGCCGAGCGGACCTGAGCGCTACTATAATAAAGTTATTAACCCCTAATCCGCCTCACTAACCCTATCATAAATGGTATTAACCCCTAATCTGCCCTCCCTAACATCGCCGACACCTACCTTCAATTATTAACCCCTAATCTTCCGATCGGAGCTCACCGCTATTCTAATAAATGTATTAACCCCTAAAGCTAAGTCTAACCCTAACACTAACACCCCCCTAACTTAAATATAATTTACATATAACGAAATAAATTAACTCTTATTAAATAAATTAATCCTATTTAAAGCTAAATACTTACCTGTAAAATTAATCCTAATATAGCTACAATATAAATTATAATTATATTATAGCTATTTTAGGATTAATATTTATTTTACAGGCAACTTGGTATTTATTTTAACCAGGTACAATAGCTATTAAATAGTTAATAACTATTTAATAGCTACCTAGTTAAAATAATTACAAATTTACCTGTAAAATAAATCCTAACCTAAGATATAATTAAACCTAACACTACCCTATCAATAAAATAATTAAATAAACTACCTACAATTACCTACAATTAACCTAACACTACACTATCAATAAATTCAATAATCACAATTGCTACAAATAAATACAATTAAATAAACTAGCTAAAGTGCAAAAAATAAAAAAGAACTAAGTTACAGAAAATAAAAAAATATTTACAAACATAAGAAAAATATTACAACAATTTTAAACTAATTACACCTACTCTAAGCCCCCTAATAAAATAACAAAGCCCCCCAAAATAAAAAATTCCCTACCCTATTCTAAATTAAAAAAGTTACAAGCTCTTTTACCTTACCAGCCCTGAACAGGGCCCTTTGCGGGGCATGCCCCAAGAAGTTCAGCTCTTTTGCCTGTAAAAAAAAACATACAATACCCCCCCCCCAACATTACAACCCACCACCCACATACCCCTAATCTAACCCAAACCCCCCTTAAATAAACCTAACACTAATCCCCTGAAGATCTTCCTACCTTGTCTTCACCATCCAGGTATCACCGATCGGTCCTGGCTCCGATATCTTCATCCAACCCAAGCGGGGGCTAGACATCCACTGAAGAAGTCCAGAAGAGGGTCCAAAGTCTTCCTCCTATCCGGCAAGAAGAGGACATCCGGACCGGCAAACATCTTCTCCAAGCGGCATCTTCGATCTTCTTCCATCCGGTGCGGAGCGGGTCCATCTTGAAGCAGGCGACGCGGATCCATCCTCTTCTTCCGATGTCTCCCGACGAATGACGGTTCCTTTAAGGGACGTCATCCAAGATGGCGTCCCTCGAATTCCGATTGGCTGATAGGATTCTATCAGCCAATCGGAATTAAGGTAGGAATTTTCTGATTGGCTGATGGAATCAGCCAATCAGAATCAAGTTCAATCCGATTGGCTGATCCAATCAGCCAATCAGATTGAGCTTGCATTCTATTGGCTGATCGGAACAGCCAATAGAATGCGAGCTCAATCTGATTGGCTGATTGGATCAGCCAATCGGATTGAACTTGATTCTGATTGGCTGATTCCATCAGCCAATCAGAAAATTCCTACCTTAATTCCGATTGGCTGATAGAATCCTATCAGCCAATCGGAATTCGAGGGACGCCATCTTGGATGACGTCCCTTAAAGGAACAGTCATTCGTCGTTCAGTCGTCGGTCCGGATGGATGTTCCGCGCTGGAGGTCTTCAGGATCCTGCCGCTTCGCTCCGGATGGAAGACCATAGAAGATGCCGCCTGGATGATGACTTCAATCGGATGGAAGATCCTCTTCTGCCCCGCTTGGATGAAGACTTTGACCGGATCATGGACCTCTTCAGCCCCCGCTTGGGCTTGGATCAGGACATCGGAGGAGCTCTTCAGGACGGATCGGTGAACCTGGATGGTGAAGACAAGGTAGGAAGATCTTCAGGGGCTTAGTGTTAGGTTTATTTAAGGGGGGTTTGGGTTAGATTAGGGGTATGTGGGTGGTGGGTTGTAATGTTGGGGGGGGGTATTGTATGTTTTTTTTTACAGGCAAAAGAGCTGAAATCCTTGGGGCATGCCCCGCAAAGGGCCCTGTTCAGGGCTGGTAAGGTAAAAGAGCTTGTAACTTTTTTAATTTAGAATAGGGTAGGGAATTTTTTATTTTGGGGGGCTTTGTTATTTTATTAGGGGGCTTAGAGTAGGTGTAATTAGTTTAAAATTGTTGTAATATTTTTCTTATGTTTGTAAATATTTTTTTATTTTCTGTAACTTAGTTCTTTTTTATTTTTTGTACTTTAGCTAGTTTATTTAATTGTATTTATTTGTAGCAATTGTGTTTATTGAATTTATTGATAGTGTAGTGTTAGGTTAATTGTAGGTAATTGTAGGTAGTTTATTTAATTATTTTATTGATAGGGTAGTGTTAGGTTTAATTATATCTTAGGTTAGGATTTATTTTACAGGTAAATTTGTAATTATTTTAACTAGGTAACTATTAAATAGTTCTTAACTATTTAATAGCTATTGTACCTAGTTAAAATAAATACCAAGTTGCCTGTAAAATAAATATTAATCCTAAAATAGCTATAATATAATTATAATTTATATTGTAGCTATATTAGGATTTATTTTACAGGTAAGTATTTAGCTTTAAATAGGATTAATTTATTTAATAAGAGTTAATTTATTTCGTTATATGTAAATTATATTTAAGTTAGGGGGGTGTTAGTGTTAGGGTTAGACTTAGCTTTAGGGGTTAATACATTTATTAGAATAGCGGTGAGCTCCGATCGGAAGATTAGGGGTTAATAATTGAAGGTAGGTGTCGGCGATGTTAGGGAGGGCAGATTAGGGGTTAATACCATTTATGATAGGGTTAGTGAGGCGGATTAGGGGTTAATAACTTTATTATAGTAGCGCTCAGGTCCGCTCGGCAGATTAGGGGTTAATAAGTGTAGGTAGGTGTCGGCGACGTTGTGGGGGGCAGATTAGGGGTTAATAAATATAACATAGGGGTCGGCGATGTTAGGGCAGCAGATTAGGGGTACATAGGGATAACGTAGGTTGCGGCGGTTTACGGAGCGGAAGATTAGGGGTTAAAAGTGTAATGCAGGGGTCAGCGATAGCGGGGGCGGCAGATTAGGGGTTAATAAATGTAATACAGGGGTCGGCGGTGTTAGGGGCAGCAGATTAGGGGTACATAAGTATAACGTAGGTGGCGGTCGGCAGATTAGGGGTTAAAATTTTTAATCGAGTGGCGGCGATGTGGGGGGAGCTCGGTTTAGGGGTACATAGGTAGTTTATGGGTGTTAGTGTACTTTAGGGTACAGTAGTTAAGAGCTTTATAAACCGGCGTTAGCCAGAAAGCTCTTAACTCCTGCTATTTTCAGGCGGCTGGAATCTTGTCGTTAGAGCTCTAACGCTCACTGCAGAAACGACTCTAAATACCGGCGTTAGAAAGATCCCATTGAAAAGATAGGCTACGCAAATGGCGTAGGGGGATCTGCGGTATGGAAAAGTCGCGGCTGCAAAGTGAGCGTTAGACCCTTTAATCACTGACTCCAAATACCAGCGGGCGGCCAAAACCAGCGTTAGGAGCCTCTAACGCTGGTTTTGACGGCTACCGCCGAACTCTAAATCTAGGCCATATTTTTTTATTTAGCCATAACGGCTTTGTTTTTTTATTTTTATTTTTATAACCATATGGTATGTGTTGATATGTATATTTATTTAACAAATTTTTAAATATTATCCATTTATCCTCTGTATTTTTATTAGAAAATACATTGTCCCAATTTATAATATTTAATGATTTCCTTAAATCGTTGAATTTTGCTTTCTTGAAATTAAAAGTCTTAGTTAAGCCTTTAAAACACTGCATATGAAAAGAGATTTCAAATGTGACCATGTTATGATCACTGTTACCCAAATGTTCTTTAACTTCTATGTTTGATATTATATCTGTATTGTTTGATAGCACTAAATCCAATATAGCTTTACTCCTAGTTGGCTCCTCTATTAATTGTGACAAGAAGTTATCCCTGAGAACATTTAAAAATCTATCCCCCTTAGCTGAATTACTAGTTTCATTGGCCCAGTTTATATCAGGGTAGTTAAAATCTCCCAATCTGATTGGGCAATGTAAAATTGCATCTAATCGAAAGGGGGCCACTAAAGAAGATTCCCATCTTAATGAAGAAATTTGTTCCTGTTCTGTTAACCAGTCAATGGCAATCTTACCACGTGCCGCTAAACTATATAATTGAATATTCGGAAATGCGAGCCCACCTACTGATTTACTATTCATAAGGCGGGTCACCGCTATACGTGGTTTAGAACCTTTCTATAGAAATTTAGAACATGCCTTATTATATTCTTTAATATCCGCTTTATGAATAGGAATCGGGATGTTCTGTATAAAATAAAATATTTTAGGAAACAATATTGTCTTAATTAGCATGACCCGAGCTGTTAACGAAATGGGCAGATTAATCCAGTCCTCCATCTTTTTTTTTTTACAGGCCCTGAAACAATTACGCAAATTCATATTATACCATTCATCTGGGTTCGGACTTAACCTAATACCCAAGTAAGATATTGACGGCGTTTCACTAAATGGATGTTCAATATTATGATCTTTTTTTTTCTTCAGCCACATCAGTTCCGACTTTGTTATATTAATTTTATAGCCTGATATCTTCCCAAAAATTCTAATCGTATCCAGAAGAAGAGGAAGATTTTTCTTTATGTTACTTAAAAATAAGAGTAAGTCATCTGCGTACATTAATAACACCAATTTTTGCCCTGCAATATGAATCCCCTATAACTGTTGGCGAAGAAAAATCGCCAGAGGCTCCACAGATATATTAAATAGTAAGGGTGAGAGGGGACATCCTTGGCGAGTACCCATCTGCAATACTAATCATTGTGAAATCTCCCTGTTAATAATTAAGGCTGACATCGGGGCCGAATATATTAAGCGAATGAATTTGTTCAGATGTCCAGTCACTCCAAACTGTTCTAGCGGGAAAAAAAGATGGTCCCAAGAAATACGATCGAATGCCTTTTCCGCATCAACCGTTAATAGTGCTAAATCAGTAGTACCTCTATGTTTTACTGCTCTGAACTTATTCCAAAAAAAAATCTATTAATGTCATTACTTTTCGCATATTCTTGGCTAAGTTCCTCCCAGGCATAAAGCCTGTTTGGTTTTCATGAATAATTGACCCAAGATGGGGTTTTAATCTATTTGCCAAAATAGACGTTAATATTTTATAATCCGTATTTAAAACCGATATCGGCCTATATGAGCCTGGTAAATCTAAGTCTTTATTTTTTGGGGGGATTAATGAAATGTTAGCTGCCGCAAAATAAGGAGAACACTCATTATTCTCTCAATAAAATAAAAATTAAATAGTTTCTTTAGAGATACTAGAATTTGTTCTTGAAGAATCCTATAAAATTCAATGGGTAAGCAATCTGGTCCAGTGGCTTTATTGGTCTTAGCATTTTTAATTGCTCCCCGAATCTCCTCTTCTGATATAGGTGCATTAATTTCTGCTAAGATTTCTACTGAGATTCTAGGGACCTTAATTTTTTCCCAAAACAATTCCCCCCTATATGTTCCACCTTCCTCAAGCTTATACAGATCTCTAAAATATTCCAAAAAGACTCTGCTAATATCAGCGTTATTTGTTACTCTCTCTGCACCACTACTAATGGCTGTTATATTATTCCTATTAACTACTTTTCGTTATTTTGGCTAAGAATTTTGCAGACCTACCGCCAAAACCCCCATAATAGTGCCTTTTGTCTTTGTATTTCTTGTATGGTTTTTTGTTTCAAGAACATATATTGGGCCTTTTTGCATTTGTAAACTTAACCCACCTCAGATTTGAACGATCCCTTAAATATGCTCTATAAGTATTTCTAACCTGATTAGACATCTGAATCTCACGTTGTCTGAATTTCCTTTTAAGTTGACACATGTAAGCCTTGATTTTTCCTCTTAATACAGCTTTAGCTGTTTCCCAAAATATCTCTGGTCTATTCATATATGAACTATTAAAATTAACATATTCTCTCCATTGATTAGACAGTAAATTTTGAAAATCAATATTATTCAACAGATATTTGGGGGGAAAAAGAGATTGATTACTAGATAACTGCAATACTTACTGGATTAAGGGTCAGCATAATAATAGCATGGTCTGAAATTATTATCTCTCCGATCTCTGCTCTCAATTCTAATCCACTCAAAGGATCTGCAATCAAAAATAAGTCAATCCTAGATAATGCTTGGTGGCTCTTCGACATACATGTATATGACTTTAAGTCAGGGTTCTGTAAGTGCCAAATATCAACTAATCCTAATTGTGAACACAATTTCTGTAGAATCTGGACTTTTCTATCACGTTTAAACTGCGATTGTTTACTGCTCCTATCCAATATAGGATCTGCAACTAAATTTAAATCACCTCCCACTATAAGGTTTTAACCTATGTACTTGTGTAAGCATAATGTCATATTATTCCAAAATTCTTTATCCACCTTGTTAGGACCATAAATATTGCAAAGTATAAATCGTTTTTTATTATAAGTTATCTCTACAATTTGGAACTGACCTTCTTGATCTATCATAGAGGCCTCTATTTTATAATCTAAAGCTTTATTTAAAAGAATGGCCACTCCTCTCTTATGGGAATTATATGGGGCAGCCACCACCTCTCCAACCCAATTAGTCTGTAATTTAGAAACTTCCGCAGCTTTTAAGTGGATCTCCTGTAAAAAGGCTATATCCGGCTTAGCTTTGACAAGATGCTTCATTATAGATTTCCTCTTTATAGGAGAATTTATGCCTCCTACATTCCAGAAAGCTATTTTAAAGGGCGTTCACTTTAATGTTTTTTCAATATACTGGTATGCATTTTCTTCTCTGCATTTCATGCCGTGGTTGTTATCCCACGTCCCTTTAATGTTTTTTCAATATACTGGTATGCATTTTCTTCTCTGCATTTCATGCCCTGGTTGCTATCCCACGTCCCTTTAATGTTTTTTCAATATACTGGTATGCATTTTCTTCTCTGCATTTCATGCCCTGGTTGTTATGCATTTCCTCTGATGTCTGAATTTATGTCTTTTTCTGTATATTGTTATCAGATCCATTGTATAATTTCTGTGGGCATCCCCCAGCCATTTGCTCACCCCCCCCCCCATCTTATTTACAAGTGTGTAACTCCAGTCTTCCTAACTAGTCTACTTGTAACACAGCTGCCTTGAATCAAATCATTCCAACCCTAATATTACTACTATATACAGCTGAGAGCTGGCTCTAAGGCCTTGGCTCTGAAATTCAAAGTGGCTCTGAATTATAAGTGGCCGAGTTAAGAAATGGAGTTTAGAAACTGGAGGGGAAACTGCAGACCCCACTAACAGGTAATCCTTACTAACTGTACACCTGCTCTCTATGTCCTTTCTGATCTTTCTGTCTGCCATCTTCCTAAAACTCACTGTATGCCCTTATAACATCAATAATCCCCACACTATCCTTATCTCTCCCTCCTCTCATCCCCTATGCTGTCCTCTCATGAACTACTCTGTTTCCTTAGCAATACTTCCCCATCTAACTCTCCTGTGTCTAGTCATACCCGCTCCT
Organism: Bombina bombina; assembly: GCF_027579735.1. Lineage (NCBI taxonomy): Eukaryota > Metazoa > Chordata > Amphibia > Anura > Bombinatoridae > Bombina > Bombina bombina. The sequence goes on from NC_069509.1 coordinate 99,328,394, forward strand.
ACAAGTCTCACTCTCACCTTCTGTCACTCTCACTGCTACTACTGCTTGCTTCTGGTGACATCTCTCCTAACCCTGGCCCTGCAGCAATCACCACACTCATACACTCTCGCTCAGTCCCCCACAATACAAACTCAAGGTCACGCGATCCCAACAATCTCATCTCCATTAACCCACAGCGCTTATCCCCTCTCTTTTCTTGTGCCCTATGGAATGCACGCTCTGTCTGTAACAAACTTAAAACTGTTCACGACCTGTTTGTTTCTAACACTTTCAATCTTCTAGCAATTACTCAAACCTGGCTTTCTTTACTCTGACACTGCTTCCATTGCTGCTCTAACGCACGGCGGTCTCCACTTTAGCCACACACCTAGGCCAGGTGAGAGACATGGTGGCGGTGTTGGAATCTTACTGTCCCCTTCCTGCTCCTATCAGCACCTCCATCCTCATCCATCTCTCTCCTTCTCCTCCTTTGAAGTCCATTGCATCCGTATTTTCTCCCCCCTCTCCCTCAAGGTGGAAGTCATGTATCGCCCCCCCTGGACCAACCTCCCAATTCCTCGACAACTTTGCTGCCTGGCTTTCTCACTTTCTCTCTACAAATACACCTGCTCTAATCTTAGGGGACTTCAACATCCCCATTGATAACCCATTTACCCCTGCTGCCTCTAAACTTCTCTCACTCACAAACTCCTTTAGTCTTTCACAATCCACCCTATTCCCTACTCACCGTGATGGACACTCTCTTGATCTGATATTCTCCTACCTCTGCTGCCCTTCTGATGTCACCTGTCGCCCATTTCCCATCTCAGACCACCATCTGCTCACCTATAATCTCAATGTACAGGCTAAACCTATTTCTACCCCCCGCCTCCGCACCTGTAGAAATGTGCACACTGTGGATCCTCTCCAACTTTCTAACCTTATACAAAAACGCCTTCCCCACACTTCCATGGTATCCTGCCCTGACCTTGCTACAAACCACTATAACAATACTCTCTCCTCTGCACTCGACAACCTTTCTCCTCCACAAATACGCAAAACCCCACGTCGTCAGCTCCAGCCCTGGCACTCTCAGCAAACACGCTATCTACAAAAATGCTCCCGTGCTGCTGAACGTGCCTGGAGGAAATCCCGCTCTGAACACGATTTCCTACACTATAAGTTCATTCTTTATTCTTACTCCTCTGCCCTTCACTTAGCCAAGCAAAACTACTTCTCTTCTCTCATATCTTTTCACTCCTCAAACCCTAAACGTCTCTTCTCCACTTTCAACACTCTCCTCTATCCACCTGCACCACCCCCCTCATCTGACTTTAGTGCTCAAGATTTGGCAGATTACTTTTTCAACAAAACACTTACCACCAGAAGCAACATCCCACCACAAGACTGCAACCTTTCATCTCCGCCCCCGGTCACCCCCTCCAACACTCTCAGTACCTTCCCCCCAACCACTGAGAATGAAGTGAGTTCCCTAATATCTTCCTCACACCTCACTACATGCCCCCTTGACCCTATCCCTTCACATCTAATACCCTCTCTGTCCTCTACCCTCACCCCAGCTCTTACTCACATATTCAACCGATCCCTTACTACTGGTTCATTTCCATCATCCTTCAAACATGCACCCCCATCCTCAAAAAACCCTCCCTCAACCCAAATTCTCCTGCAAAATACCGCCCCATATCACTACTTCCGCTAGCTTCTAAAGTCCTGGAAAAACTAGTTTTCGATCACCTAACAAACTTCCTATCCTCCAACTCATTGCTTGACCCCCTGCAATCTGGCTTCCGTCCCCAACACTCAACTGAGACTGCCCTCACCAAGGTTACTAACGATCTTCTTTCTGCTAAAAACAATGGCCACTATTCTATACTTATCTTACTTGACCTGTCTGCTGCCTTTAACACTGTTGACCATCCCCTCATCCTACGGACTCTCAGCTCCCTTGGGCTCTGTGACATTGACCTCTCCTGGATCCACTCTTATCTCTCTAATAGGTCCTTTTCTGTCTCATTTGCTGGTGACTCATCCTCTCCACTGCCTCTGTCTGTTGGAGTACCTCAAGGCTCTGTTCTAGGCCCTCTACTCTTCTCTATTTATACTTCCTCACTGGGTAAACTTATTAGTAGCTATGGCTTCAACTATCACCTCTATGCTGATGATACTCAGATCTACCTATCCACCCCTGCACTCTCTCCTTCTGTCCTTTCCCACATCAGCGGCTGCTTATCTGGCATTTCTTCCTGGATGGCCTCTCACCACCTAAAAATCAACATGTCCAAGACTGAGCTTCTTCTAATCCCCCCAACTAATTCTACTCCAGTTTCTAACTTTACTATCACTGTCGGTGACACCACTATCTCCCCATCACCCCAAGTCCGCTGCCTTGGAGTTACACTCGACTCCAATCTGTCCTTCATACCCCACATCCAATCGCTTTCTTCATCCTGTCGCAACCACCTACGCAATATCTCCAAAATTCGTCCTTTTCTGAGTGCTGAAACTACTAAACAGCTAATCCATTCCCTAGTAATTTCCCGGCTTGACTACTGTAACAACCTACTAACTGACCTTCCTCTCTCCCACCTCTCCCCCCTTCAATCCATCCTAAATGCCTCTGCTAGGCTGATCCACCTCTCCCGACGCTCTGTATATGCCGCACCCCTCTGTGAGTCATTTCACTGGCTTCTCATTCACAGCAGAATTAAATTAAAAATTCTCACTCTGACCTACAAAGCCCTTACCAATGCAGCCCCCCCATACCTGTCCTCACTCATCAACAAATATACTCCAGCCCATCCCCTAAGATCCAACAACGATCTACTCCTTGCCTCTTCTACCATCACCTCCTCTCATGCTAGACTACAGGACTTCTCTCGTGCGGCACCAACCCTCTGGAACGCACTTCCTCGTGCTGTCAGACTTTCCCCCAACCTCTCCTCCTTTAAACGCACCCTAAAGACCTTCTTGTTCAGGGAAGCCTATAACCAAATCAGTAACTAATGAATTCCACTTGCCTAATAGTTGCCCTCATCTAACTTCACACTAACATCATTCCCACCTTTGCAGTCCCCACCTCCTGTTTCTCACCCTCCTACCCATTTAGATTGTAAGTTCCCACGGGAACAGGGCTCCCAATTCCTCCTGTATTTTTTGTTAAATTTTGTCTGGTGTCTCATATTGTACTGTCCTTTTATCTTTGTTACCTATGAACAGCGCTGCGGAATCTGTTGGCGCTTTATAAATAAAGAATAATAATAATTATAATAATAATTTGACTTACAATTAACCCCAAGAGGGACTCTCCCCTATAAAAAATAATAATATTATGGGTCAGAGATGTGTGGGCACCCATTCTTTGGACACAGAGAGATGCGAGAGGGACAAAAAACGGATACAGGCGAGAGAGAGAGAGAGAGAGAGAGAGAGAGAGGAAAAAAAAAGAGGGGGGCGGGAACAAAAACCAACAGCATAATATATATGTTCTATAATATGATACCAGTATTTAAACATTTTAATATTTCTCTTAAACTGTAACTCCACAGATACATCATGAATTAACCTCCTTATAAATACAATCTCTAATACCCCCCCCAAAAAAAAAGGGGACGGGAGCATAAAACCAACAGCATAATATATATGTTTTATAATACAATATTAAAACATTTTAATATTTCTCTTAATCTGCAACTCCACAGATACATCATAAATTAACAACCTTATAGATATACTCTCAAAAAAAAAAAAAACCTAAGATTTCTAAAGCATAATCCATTTACATTAAAAAACAAGTAAAACTAAACTCCAATCTTAATTTAATAAAATATCGAAATTAAATAATATATGCCTTCAACTTCACGTTAGACCTAATTCCTTACAAAGAGAAAATGCCTCATCCCTGCCTTGGTCACTATAAGTTTTGCGGGATACATCAACCTAACATTATAGTCTGCTTTCATAAATTTGGTGAAAAAAGGTGACATCTCTCTTCTTTTAGCGAGTGTCTCAGCGGAAAAATCTTGAAAGATCAGAATCTTATGTGTATCTATAAGAAGAGGGTTAAGCTTCCTGTAGTGTTTTAAGTATAACAGTTTATCTTGATAGTTAACAAATTTAAAGATAATAGGTCTTGGTCTGGCTTCTGTACTATTATTCTCTCTTAAGAACCCAACTCGATGTACTCTTTCTATTTGGAAAGCCACCGGAGGAGGTGAAATCAAGAGCACCTGGGGCAGAGTATTTGTAACGAAAGCCATCAGCTCCTGCGGACCAACTGACTCTGGTAGGCCAATAACCCTCAAATTATTGCGCCTTGACCGATCTTCAAGATCTTCAATTCTTGCCTGCAATAGAGAGATAGCCTTGCCTTGCTTATCCAAAATAGGATCATTACTATTTAATCTGTCCTCAAGATCAGACACCCTTGTCTCCACCTCTTCCATTCTGGCATTAAATTGTCGTATTTCACCTGTTAAGATAGCGATTTCAGCTTTAATCTCCTTTTTAACCACATCTAAGTGAGGTGTAATTACTTTAGCCATCTCAGCAGCCAATTCTGACATGTCATTAGAACCAGTGCCAGATAGTCTTCGTTCATGAGAAGTGTCTAGGTTAGGTTCTATAGTCTTTATATTGTCCTTCTTATCCCTTCTAGGCGGCATATTTGGAGAGGAACTTTTTTGGTGTGAAATAAACCTATCCATTCACCTATGTGAATCTGCTGTGTAAATATTACAGTGATTTATGACCTCTGCTAAACTTAGTAGAGGAATTTAGTTACTTTTAAATTACCTAATGACCAACCAAATTGTATGCTATAAACCTATATTTCTAGGTACATGTGTATTTATATTAAACAGCACAATCTGTATGTGCAAAACAGTGCCAAAAAAAACCCACACACTTTTACAAAAAAATATTGTGACAATATATAACTCTAACTATGTGAACTACAGTGATCTTTAAAGTTCCTAATTAAATAATATCTGCAAGGGCTATGATTTATATCAAAGACTTAGCTCAGAGCAACCAACTGAAAACAGCAAATAACATATAATGTCTTCACAGAGCTAGTTTAAAACAGATAGTCAACTCCTCAAGCTTGAAAGATTTTTTTTTGTATGCAAATTTAACTGCTTATTATAACCTTCCCAAAAAAAAAAATCTGACACTTTGTATTACTGCTAGGCTAATGCTATACTTAAAGACCTGTATTACTAGAAAAATAATACTGCTTTAGATATTACTTTAGGTAGACATTACCTTTCTATCCAGCTTCAGCTGCTACTAGGCCTAGATTCAAATTTTATATGGCCCTACTACTTTATGCCAGCAAACAAGCTAATAGCTGTAATTCAAAACAGCTTATATGCAACACCCTTTAATACATTCAGCTCCGATTAATAAAGGGGGGCCAACTTCACACCTGGCCCTTTAAAGCTATAAACAAGAATGAATCAGTGCACAACAACCACAACTTCATACAAATTTTGCATTTCAGTCTTATATCACTTTTTAAGAAACAACTTTCTGGTTATCACAGCTTCTCAGATTACAGTCTTATATAGAGATAACAATCATCTATCTATAGAAGCCAGTGTCCATTAAGTGTTCAGTGAGCTTGGGACTTCAGTGGCTATAACCGTAATGTTATACCTCACTCTACTAAACAGTGTCCACAGACTTACAGGACCAACACTGAGAGTTCAAGTTTTAAGAGCGAGTTAAGCAGTTAGACCTACGGTACCGGACCACTTCAGCGTATTATGGAGTAGATATCTAAGCCGCATCCATAGTATCCCTTCTGACCAAACAGGACCAACAATGAAGGCGTCTAAACCGCCACCAACAACATCAACAGCACATTCTCTGCCCGTGTGTGAAGACAAGTGTTGTGTGGAAAACTTTGTGCTAGCAAGGGTTGATCGAATTTCCCGTCTTCCAGCACCCACAGACTTAAGCACCCGTTACTCCCACTTGCCGTCTGCCATATCCTCATGAATCATCCGGGACGCCACTTAACTTTTGCGAAGGGGCGTAAAATGTGGCTATCCATTCGGCTACATACAATAGAAGGTGTGTATTGCTTTCTTCTTATGCCACAGGGGGTGTGTGAAAATGACCTCTTGGGATAGGTCCCAGCTACTGCTGTCAGCACACACCCACGAAAAAAGGATTTCGCCTCGCTGTAGAGTCGTGAACTTGGCCCAGGATTTCACTCGCACAGTGCACAGGTGAGTTTCTTTCCAGTTAAAGGGACAGTCATAACATGAATTATTGTTGGTTACAAAGAAAACACTTTATTACGCATTTAGAACTTAGGGTGAACTGAGCGCTAGTGAACGAATAGACCTTATGCTTACTCACAAGTTAGTCTCCTAGCGGGCTGACAGAGGATACAATACAAATTCAGGTGAGAGTAAGCGCTAAAAGCTTAAAAGGCAGTGACCTAAATCACTTTAAAAAGGTTTAATACATATAATATAAATAATAAACAACAATGCTAAAACAATGTTAAAAAATATAAATACTTAAGCGCATGGATCCATGACTATAGCTATAAAATCAGACAAGAAGAAGTACAAGGCTTAAGGTAGGTAAATAATGATAAAAGATATAAGCAATGAACAAGACGTGAAGATATTACTGGGTCGATAAATAAGGATAAAATGGAAATGAATATTCAAAATATAAAAATATAAAATTGCTCTCAACAAAAGTAAACACTGTGAAGTGATCTATAAAATTGTGATCAAATAGGTTAAATCCAAATCAAAAAGTCTCCAAATCAAAGTCAAATATGATGTATCCTCCAAAGGTGTCGTGAAGATGTGCTGGGTGTTGTAGATAAGTGCATGAATATGAAAAATTGAAAAAACAAAAACAATAAATAAAGTGTCCAAGTGAAAAAATGAAAAATAATTTCTTTTAAAAAGCAAAAACAAGAAAAAATATATATATTAAAAATGTGGAACAAATATATGAATACATTGGTGAAAAAATGGGAGATGAAAGAAAAAAGGAAAGATACGGCTGCAGTAGGTATCCAAAAACATGTACAGATCCATAATAACAAACAAAATAAAAACCTGTGGGAAAAAAAAAGAGAAAACAATAGTGCAAAACTGTTTGTACACAGTAGATAATAATTAGAAATAAGCTCACCAGTATGTCAACGCGTTTCGGCTTAAGTTAGACCTTTCTCAAGACTATACTGTGATATGGTGTCTGGGAGCTTATATAGGGTGGTTTGAAAAGTGATTGGAGTAATTTTGGCGGCAAAGATTGTGGTACGCCCTTTCCTGTTAATCCCAATGCACCTCTGGGAAAACATCTAATTGTGGAATTATGTTGTAACTTTTCACATAGCTAATTCTGTATTATGGTCCTATCAATATAGAGATGTTTCTTATGTCAAATAATTGTCCGCTTTAGATCTGTTCTAAGTTCAATGTGTAAGATTGGAATATAAAATTTGTAAGATCGCCGTGTGTTTATGTCTTACGTTTTACTTCTGGGTTGTTTAGGGCCTCTAGTGAGTTCACGCCGTACTTCGTCACTTCCGGTTTGCTAATAACCGGGTATGTATATGTTTGTATCTCCTATTTTGGTTCCGGGGCCTCTGAAGGTTACATACCGTGTCTTACAGCTTCCGCTTTAGCCAAATCCGGATGTGACGTTACGTTGTGTCAACAAGTATTCACATTGTAGGCTAATATTTTTCTTTTGAAATGTATGATAAACCACAATATTCTAGAGTTTGCCCTCAAATGTGTCTATGTGAATTGTGATCACTTGTATATATTATGCGAATAAAACAAAATTAAAAAAATAAATAAATAAAGATGGGTAAAAAGTTAATGATGATGTGTGTAGTTTTTGTGTCAAAAAGTATCGCATATCAGATCCTAATGTCCAACGAGTGGCGAATTACATAACACAATTAAAGATGCTCACATTTCTTTCTGTGGTGGCTATTGGTGTTAGGTCAAAAGGAAATTAGTAATATAACATGATGTAACTCATATCTTTCTTTTTATGATGGCAGTGGCTTTTGAATATATATGGGACACTCTGGCAAAGACAGTTTATAATTCTAACTGTTTGTGCGATTAGTTCGCAATAGATGTTCGAAAAAATAGGATGCCATGATAGGAACTCGATGGTCTAATCAAGCGATTATATGATCAGTACAGGTATAGGTAGATAGAAAGGGGCCTGTATATAGAATTATGCTCGTTCGTACAAGAAGAAATCAGTGTTGTCCTGTATTGAGCCTTATGCTCATATTGTTCTAAGTATCCCAGTCTTTAGTAGACCTAATATCAGAGTGTCATGATGGTGTTACATATCAGGGTTTCCATTTTTTGAGGACCCTATGCTAAAGTGCTGTTTAGATTCGAAAATGTATAATCCAAACAGTATGCATAGCCCATAAATCAAATGGCGATTAAAATAGAAATTAAAATACATAGAATAATAATGATAAACAATGAGTGACATTCAAAAAACATTATATTTGGTCCTCTATCTTAAACCATTATATTTATTCCTCTATCATAAAAGGATAATTAGGGGGAGTGTCAGCCCAGGTGAGTAACAAGGGTGGAGTGATCTTGAATTTTTGAAATATTAATTTTAGTCTACTAATAAGACTGGTTTGTTTTAGTCCAGTCTATAATATCAGATCATAGTGTTGGATATTAATCCCTATTTTTGAGAGTCCCAGATCGTTTAGTTTCCAAAATGTAACTGAATTAGCAAAAGATAATTATATCGTTCAACAGACAGATAAATATACAAATTAATTATATATATAAATTTGTACTGTGTGTGGGTTAAGGTCATAATAATTTCCCGGTTACTAATATTGCTCTGTGGTGTATTTCTTTTTAGGGCAGCTGTTATTAATAGGTCGATCTTATTTGAGAGATAGCAAATGTGTGAGGTCCTCCTTGTGATTTAGACCTTTAGGATAGAGACAATCAAGCATACAAATCCACCTAGATTCATTGTATAATAATCTCTGCTCATGGTTACCTCCCCTCCAGTTTTTCTTGACTTTTTGTATGCCAAAATATCTGAATTCTTTAATATTCCCTTTGTGTGTGGTTGCAAAATGTTTGTACAGTGGGGTATCTGTATTGCCCTTCTCTATACACAGAATGTGTTCCCTAATTCTGTCTTTGAGGGCCCTCGATGTTTGCCCTATGTACTGAAGACCACATGGACAAGATATTAAGTATATTACGTTTTTATCATGACACCTGATAAGATCTTTGATTTTATACTCATCTTTCTTGTGATGTGATGAGAATATACTAGTCTTACATCCGTTCTTGCAAGCTTTGCAGCTTGGGCACGGAAAGAAGCCTTTAATAGTCTTTCCTTGGTAATCTGTGATGTTCTTTGTTTTGTTTTTTGAGATACTGGGAGCTAGAATGCTTTTTAGATTATTTGTTCTTCTGTAGATAAATTTGGGTTGGGAGATTAACTTTTCTCCAATGATATCATCCTCTTTCAGTGTTGTCCAATGTTTTCTTATGATCCTCTCTATGATATGTCTGTTTGCACAGTATTCTGTTATCATAGGTACATTGATCAAGTTGTCATCCTAATTCTTTGCCGGTTTTATTCTATAGCTGATAAGGCTCTTTCTATCGACTTTGTTTATTTTGTCAATTCTTTCTTCCAGAGTGTCTTTTTGGTACCCCCTTTCGAGAAAGCATTGTTTCAATATCTCTGCCTATTTCTCCCATTGTTTTGGATTTGAGCAATTTTTTCTGACTCTTAGGAGTTGCCCCTTGGGTATGTTCGACTTCCAGGTCGGGTGGTGACAGCTCTTGTTGTGGATGTAGTTATTGCAGTCAACCTCCTTGAAGAAGGTTGACGTCTCAATTGCTCCATCCTTTATTTTGATTCTTAGATCAAGGAAATCTAATCTCTCATAGCTGTATTCATATGTGAATTTTAGATTCATCACATTGAGATTCATTACGTTGATGGTATGTATTAGATCTTCCAATGTGCCACTCCAGATGATAAAGATGCCATCTATATACCTTGAGTATAGGACCAGGTCCGCGCTGGCTGGGCATGAGTCCCAAAAGATGTTTTCCCATAGGCCCATGTACAAACATCTCTTATGAGAACTCGTCGGAGGGGGCAGTTGCCCCCCCAGAGCCTCCGTCTCGTGGGAAGAGGGGAAGGAAGAGGAAGTTATTTTGTATATATTTATTTTAAATTTATTTAATGTGTAAAGGATAGGTATGTGATTATGTGGTCTTCTTACACTTGTGGAGCACACCCTGTATTTAATAGGCTTCTATGGGACCGGGTCCATGGAGACATATTGTTTGCAGAGTGTGTTTTACAAGTGTGTGGAGACAACATCATCACATGCTGTCCTTGTTGATTACATTGATTGGTTTTTGCGATGTGATGTCCAAACTGTTCTCCCAATCTCAAACAAAATGACCATTACAATTATACATGAAGGCATATCAATGTTTTGATGCCAACAACACAGCTTAAAGGGACAGTCATAACATGAATTATTGTTGGTTACAATGAAAACACTTACTCATTATCGCATTATCAAGTTTTGAATAACAAGACTGTTATAGAAATACACGTTTTACTTCTGTGATTAACCTTGTATCTACGCCTCTGCAAAATGACCCCTTATTTCAGCTCTTTTGACAGACCTGCATTTCAGCCAATCAGTGATCACTCCAGGGTAACTATACTGCATGAGCTCAATGTTTTCTATATGAAACACATTAACTAATGCCCTCTAGTGGTCAAAATGCATTCAGATTAAAGGCACTCTTTAAGGTCTAAGAAATGAGCAGATGAACCTCCTCGGTTTAGCTTTCAACTAAGAACACCAAGAGAACAAAGATAAATTGGTGATAAAAGTTAAATTGAAAGTGGAAGAAAATTGCATTTCAGATTTAAATCATTAATGTTTTGTTTGACTTGACTGTCCCTTTAAACAAAAACATATGCTAACATATACTAATCCTTAGGGCTTGTTGGTATATCTACACGTACTTGTTAAAACAAACAAATATTTGAATTTGATACTATGCCTGTATGCCATATTTCTCTCAACGTGTTAAAGTCTATCGGCTACATTACAAGTTTAGCGTTAGGGTTAAAAAGCAGCGTTGGCTGGTCCTAACGCAGCTTTTTTACGGCCGCTTGTATTACAATTTTCCGTAACGCAACAAATATATTCATCTCCGCTCAAATCATTAACGTCAACCCAGACCCAGTAGTTAACATATACTGCTAACAAAAACATCCACGAATCACAAAAAAAACATTACACAAACTACACTTACACTCATACAAACACTACACTATATTTATTTTTAAGATTTGATATTCTCATGTCAAAATAGAACGGATCAAAGTTACGAGATCTCGGGTGTTTGAAAAAAAAACTAATTTTATGCTTACCTGATAAATTAATTTTTTTTACGATATGACGAGTCCACGGATTTCATCCTTACTTGTGGGATTTATCCTCCTGCTCACAGGAAGTGGCAAAGAGCACCACAACAGAGCTGTATATATAGCTCCTCCCTTCCCCTCCCCCTCCAGTCATTCGACCGAAGTTTAGGAAGAGAAAGGAAAAGCCAAAGGTGCAGAGGTGACTGAAGTTTAAATAAAATATATACATGTCTTAAAAATGACAGGGTGGGCCGTGGACTCGTCATATCATAAAATAAATTAATTTATCAGGTAGCATAAATTTACTTTTCTTTTACAAAGATATGACGAGTCCACGGATTTCATCCTTACTTGTGGGATACCAATGCCAAAGCTATAGGACACGGATGAAAGGGAGGGACAAGACAGGCACCTAAACGGAAGGCACCACTGCTTGAAGAACTTTTCTCCCAAAAACAGCCTCAGAAGAAGCAAAAGTATCAAATTTGGAAAAAGTATTAAGAGACGACCAAGTTGCAGTCTTGCAAATCAGTTCAACAGAAGCATCATTTTTAAATGCCCACGAGGAAGCCACAGCCCTAGTAGAATGAGCCGTAATTCGTTCTGGAGGCTGCTGTCCAGCAGTCTCATATGCCAGACGGATGATACTCTTCAGCCAAAAAGAAAGAGAGGTAGCCGTAGCTTTCTGACCCCTACGCTTTCCAGAATAGACGATGAATAATGAAGATGATTGACAGAAATCCTTAGTCGCCTGTAAGTAAAACTTCAAGGCATGGACCACGTCCAGGTTATGCAATTTACACTCCTTCTTAGAAGAAGGATTAGGACACAACAAAGGAACAACAATTTCATGATTAATATTCTTATTAGAATCAACCTTAGGAGGAAAACCAGGTTTAGTACGTAAAACCACCTTATCAGAATGAAAAATGAGATAAGGAGAATCATATTGTAACGCTGATAGTTCAGAAACTCTGCGAGCAGAAGAAATAGCAACCAAAAACAAAACTTTCCAAGATAAAAGCTTAATATCTATGGAATGCATGGGTTCAAACGGAACCCCTTGAAGAACATTAAGAACTAAATTTAAACTCCAGGGTGGAGAAATAAGTCTAAACACAGGCTAGATTCTGGTCAAAGCCTGACAAAAAGACTGAACGTCTGGAACATCTGCCAAACGTTTGTGTAGTAAAATAGACAAAGCAGAGATTTGTCCCTTTAAGGAACTCGCTGATAACCCTTTCTCCAATCCTTCTTGGAGAAAAGACAGAACCTTGGGAATCCTAACTTTACGCCATGAAAAGCCTTTGGATTCGCACCAACAAAGATATTTACACCATATCTTATTCTTCTAGTGACAGGCTTGCTTGCGTGCCTGAATCATAGTATCAATGACCTCATCAGAGAAACCCCGTGTTGGAAAGGAACTTGAAAGAGAAGGTCCTGTCTCACTGGGAGTTTCCATGGAGGCAGAGAGGACATGTCCACTAGATCTGCATACCAAGTCCTGCATGGCCACGCAGGTGCTATTAAGATTACTGAAGCTTTCTCCTGTTTGATCCGGGCAATTACCCGGGGAAGGAGAGGAAACGGTGGAAACACATAAGCTAGGTTGAATGACCAAGGCACTGCCAAGGCATCTATCAGTTCGGCCTGAGGATCCCTTGACCTGGATCCATATCTCGGAAGCTTGGTGTTCTGACGAGATGCCATCCAATCCAATTCTGGTGTGCCCCATCTGAGATTTAGAGAAGCAAAGATCTCTGGATGGAGTTCCCACTCCCTCGGATGAAAAGACTGTCTGATTAGAAAATCCACTTCCCAGTTGTCCACTCCTGGAATGTGGATTGCTGACAGGTAACAAGAGTGAATCTCTGCCCACTGAATAATCCTTGATACATTTGTCATCGCTAGGGAACTCCTTGTTCCCCTTTGATGATTTATGTAAGCCACAGTCGTAATGTTGTCCGACTGAAAACGAATGAATTTGGCCAGAGCCAACTGAGGCCACATATGAAGAGCATTGAATATTGCTCTCAACTCCAGAATATTGATTAGAAGTAGAGACTCCTGTAGAGTCCACACACCCTAAGCCTTCATGGAATTCCAGACTGCGCCCCAGCCTAGCAGACTGGCGGCCATTGTCACTATCACCCAAGAGGGTCTGCAGAAGCATGTCCCCTGGGACAGATGATCTGACGACAACCACCAAAGAAGAGAGTCTCTTGTCTCCTGATCCAGGTCTATCAGAGGAGACAAGTTTGCATAATCTGCATTCCACTGACTGAGCATGCTCAATTGTAGTGGTCTGAGATGAAACCGAGCAAACGGAACTATGTCCATTGCTGCCACCATCAATCCAATTACCTCCATGCACTGAGCCACTGATGGCCGAGGAGTGGACTGAAGGGATCGGCATGTATTCAGAATCTTTAACTTTCTGACTTCTGTCAGAAAAATCTTCATGGATATTAAATCTATCAGAGTTCCCAAGAAGGAAACCCTTGTCTGTGGAATTAGTGAACTCTTTCCTAGATTCACCTTCCACCTGTGAGTCAGAAAGGACAGGACCATGTCTGTGTTAGACTTTGTCAGATGATAAGATGACGCCTGAATCAGAATGTCATCCAGATAAGGCGCCACTGCAATACCCTGTGGCCTGAGAACCGCCAGGAGGGACCCTAGAACCTTTGTTAAGATCCTGGGTGCTGTGGCCAACCTGAAGGGAAGAGCCACGAACTGAAAATGTTTGTCTAGGAAGGCAAACCTTAGAAACTGGTGATGATCCTTGTGGATAGGAATATGAAGATATGCATCCTTCAAATCCACGTTAGTCATATATTGACCTTTCTGGATCAATGGCAGAATTGTTCGAATAGTCTCCATCTTGAAGGATGGAACTCTGAGAAACTTGTTTAGGCTTTTTAGATTTAAAATGGGACGAAACGTGCCCTCTTTTTTGGGGACCATGAAAAGATTTGAGTAAAACCCCTGTGCTTGTTCCAGTCTTGGAACAGGACAAATTACTCCCATAGTGTAGAGGTCTTTTACACAACGTAAGAATGCCTCTCATTTTATCTGGTCTACAGATAATCGTGAAAGAAGAAACCTCCCCCTTGGGGGAGAACTTTTGAATTCCAGCCGATATCCTTGAGACACGATTTCCAGTGTCCAAGGATCCTGCACATCTCTCACCCAAGCCTGGGTAAAAAGAGAACGTCTGCCCCCTACTAGATCCGGTCCCGGATCGGGGGCCGCCTCCTCATGCTGTTTTGGTAGAAGCAGCGGGCTTCTTAGGTTGTTTACCCTTGTTCCAAGCCTGGTTGGGTCTACAGAGGGACTTGGCCTGAGTAAAATTCCCTTCCTGCTTGGTGGAAGAAGAGGAAGGAGAGGGGACTCCTCTAAAATTCCGAAAGGAACGAAAATTATTTTTTTTGCCCCTCTGTTTAGCAGTCCTATCCTGAGGTAAGAGGTGACCCTTACCTCCCGTAATGTCAGAAATAATCTCTTTCAATTCAGGCCCAAATAGAGTCTTCCCCTTGAAAGAAATGGCCAAAAGCTTTGACTTTGATGACACATCAGCAGACCAAGATTTTAACCATAACGCTCTACGCGCTAAAATGGCAAATCCAGCATTTTTAGCTGCCAATTTTGCAATCTGAAAGGCGGTATCCATAATAAAGGAATTAGCTAGTCTGAGAGCTTTAATTCTATCTAGGATATCTTCTAAGGGAGTCTCAGTCTTCAAAGACTCCTCTAATGCATCAAACCAAAAAGCTGCTGCAGTAGTAACTGGAACAATGCAGGCCGTAGGTTGTAAAAGGAACCCCTGTGGAATAAACATTTTCTTTAACAGACCCTCCAATTTTTTATCCATAGGCTCTTTAAAAGCACAACTGTCTTCGATAGAAATTGTTGTATGCTTAGCTAGCTTAGATATAGCTCCCTCTAACATAGGGACTGTCTGCCAAGAGTCCCGAACAGTATCAAGTATGGGATACATCTTTTTAAAATTAGGAGAAGGCGAAAACGGGATACCCGGCCTTTCCCACTCTCGTGTAACAATTTCCAAAATTCTCTTAGGAACCGGAAAAACATCAGAGTAAGTAGGAACCTCAAGATATTTATCCATCTTACACAACTTCTCTGGCGGAATCACAATAGAATCACAATCATCCAGAGTTGCTAAAACCTCCCGAAGTAACAGTCGGAGGTGTCCAAGTTTAAATCTAAAGGACACTGTGTCTTTATCCTTCTGAGGTAAAACACTTGCCGAATCGGAAAGTTCCCCCTCAGACAAAAGCTCCCTGACCCCTACTTCAGAACCCTGAGAGGGTACATCAGAAATAGCTACTAAGGCATCAGAGGTCATTGCATTCTCATGGCTCTCTGACCTGCTACGTTTGCCCTGTAACACAGGTAGTTTAGATAAAACCTCTGTAAGTGTATTTGACATCACTGCAGTCATATCCTGCAGAGTAAATGAGTTAGACGCGGTAGAGGAACCCAGCGTCGCTTAAGTGGGCGTTAAAGGCTGTGACGCTTGGGAAGCATTTGGCGGTATACTCTGATTCTCTTCAGCTTGAGAATCATCCTTAGACACATCTTCTTTACAAAAGATTTTTGCTTTACATAGTACAGCCCTCTCAGTGCATGAGGGGCACAAAACTAGAGGAGGTTCAACAATGGCATTTAAACACATAGGAGTTTCATCCTCCAAGTCAGATATGTTAAAACAGACTAGCAAGGTAAACAACAGTTGAATACAAAAAATAATTAGCACAACTGAAAAAAATAGGGCAAAAATAAATTATAACAAAAAAAGTACTGCGCCTTTAAATTTTAAAGCGCAACAATTTTTTCTAAAATCTGCAAAAACATGTTAAGGACAGATTATATTAGTAGAAAAGTTGTGTGAATGCGCATAAACAGCACGGGGATAAATGTGAATTGGTTATTTGAGCAAAAATGTGTTGGTTTAGTATGTTTCTTCTAAATAGGATATATTAATTTTCAATAGTGGTCAATGTTAACTAAGCTTATTTGGTGTGAATGCTATATAGCTTAATTATAAGATGCTATTTAGATAAAATAAAAATCAAAAAGCAAGAATTCAGAATGGCATTGCTGTTAGCAAAACTTGAATGGGTAATTGGACCTAAAAAGTCATACGTGCCATTTAGTCTAGGTTAAAGCTAGATCTTATCTGGTGATAAGTTTATAACATAAAAAGTATCCTGCACTATGTATTTATAGGCTGGATTGAATGCGGTATAGCTATATCAATAGATTGCACTATATTGTACTTTCTAGATTGAAATATATACCATAAAATAATACAGAGTGAAAAATAATGCGGTGTAGCTGTATCAATAGATTTGCACTATATTGTACTTTCTAAATTAAAATATATACCATAAAGTAATACAGAGTGAGAAATAAACACCAATTTTAGGTAAATATATTAATACAATTTATTGCACATATGCTTTAAAAACATATAAATAAAACCCTGTGGTGACCGGTCACTAAGTAAAAACCGTATGGTTAAAAAGTCGGTAAAAGTCTTGGAATGATTTTGAATAAGATTCCCTCTTGAACCTATATGTTTGTTTCTTATAAAAGAGAGAAGTTTCAGAAAGTTAAATTTCGTTTCTGTTGTTGAAAAATATCGTAGAGTTTTAGTGAGGCTTTTATCTTTCTGTATATGCCCAGTTCTTTCAAAATCGTGATGCAAGTTAGATTTCTTAAAATAATTAAAAGTCTGCTTTTCAGACCGTGTTAGTCTAACCACACTGCCGGGCTGATACACTCTGAAGTGCTTACCTGTTCTGCGGTTGTACCTTACTGCGGTAGCACTAGTGTCTCTACAGCTTGCGGCTAGTTGGTGACATCACACGCTACGTCTGAGGTTAGGTGAAGTAGATCCGTCCGATATCCTTGCTCCTTGCTTCTTAACTCTGCGCAGAGTGCTCGGCTTGTAAAAGTAGTCCCACTTGTATCCTTCGCAATCCTCCGTACCCGTAGGTAGTAAAAACTGGCAATGTTGGTTATTCTTTCTTTAGTAACACCATCAACGCGTTTCGCCACTCTTGGTGGCTTTATCAAGCTTGATAAAGCCACCAAGAGTGGCGAAACGCGTTGATAGTGTTACTAAAGAAAGAATAACCAACATTGCCAGTTTTTACTACCTACGGGTACGGAGGATTGCGAAGGATACAAGTGGGACTACTTTTACAAGCCGAGCACTCTGCGCAGAGTTAAGAAGCAAGGAGCAAGGATATCGGACGGATCTACTTCACCTAACCTCAGACGTAGCGTGTGATGTCACCAACTAGCCGCAAGCTGTAGAGACACTAGTGCTACCGCAGTAAGGTACAACCGCAGAACAGGTAAGCACTTCAGAGTGTATCAGCCCAGCAGTGTGGTTAGACTAACACGGTCTGAAAAGTAGACTTTTAATTATTTTAAGAAATCTAACTTGCATCACGATTTTGAAAGAACTGGGCATATACAGAAAGATAAAAGCCTCACTAAAACTCTACGATATTTTTCAACAACAGAAACGAAATTTTACTTTCTGAAACTTCTCTCTTTTATAAGAAACAAACATATAGGTTCAAGAGGGAATCTTATTCAAAATCATTCCAAGACTTTTACCGACTTTTTAACCATACGGTTTTTACTTAGTGACCGGTCACCACAGGGTTTTATTTATATGTTTTTAAAGCATATGTGCAATAAATTGTATTAATATATTTACCTAAAATTGGTGTTTATTTCTCACTCTGTATTACTTTATGGTATATATTTTAATTTAGAAAGTACAATATAGTGCAAATCTATTGATACAGCTACACCGCATTATTTTTCACTCTGTATTATTTTATGGTATATATTTCAATCTAGAAAGTACAATATAGTGCAATCTATTGATATAGCTATACCGCATTCAATCCAGCCTATAAATACATAGTGCAGGGTACTTTTTATGTTATAAACTTATCACCAGATAAGATCTAGCTTTAACCTAGATTAAATGGCACGTATGACTTTTTAGGTCCAATTACCCATTCAAGTTTTGTTAACAGCAATGCCATTCAGAATTCTTGCTTTTTGCTTTTTATTTTATCTAAATAGCATCTTATAATTAAGCTATATAGCATTCACACCAAATAAGCTTAGTTAACATTGACCACTATTGAAAATTAATATATCCTATTTAGAAGAAACATACTAAACCAACACATTTTTGCTCAAATAACCAATTCACATTTATCCCCGTGCTGTTTATGCGCATTCACACAACTTTTCTACTAATAATATCTTCTTACACTGTATTTTTTGGGAACAGGGTAGTGTTTATGCAGGGGTAAGATTTGCGCACCAATAACCTTTTAAAATTAAACCAAAAGGACAGATTATGAAACTTAAAAACGTCCCCACTATCTAATAGGTATTGCACCCACATGCAAATCTGAAATGACAAAAACTTTAATTTAGCAAACCAAAATCATGCCTCTGACCTACCTGCCCCCAGTAAACACTGATATCCTCCGGAGGAAGTAAAATAGATGAAGGCCCGAACCGGAGCTCTGATGTCTGCAACTGTTAGGTCTGAGAACTACTGCGCATCTAAGCGCGCAAAAAACAAGCCCTGCCCACCGTAGGCGTCGAGTAACGTCAACTAAGGCCCGCATGGGTCGCAACAAGAAAAAATATAACAAAAGTATGTTCTAAAAATGCCCTGTTACACCTCAAAACACTGAAAATAAGTCAACCGCAATTCCCAGCGTCCGGTACCACTAAGCCCCAATAGGTCCTTAATAAAATAAAGACTACAATAAAAACCAATGGATATCAGATACACCATTTTAAATACTAGTGTGTACTGCTTACCCTTCCCCATATAGGAGAATTGTCAGTCTGTTCTGTTACCATAAGTCTCTTCCAGAAAATGAAGGGTGAACATAACTTAACCCTTTAAGGACACAGCTTTCAGTTTGCTCAATTGTTTTATGACGGAAAAATTCCGTCACATGTCCTTAAGAGGTTAAAGTTGCTTGCAGAAAAGTATCAGTCACCACACTGAAAAGTTTCTTAAGTTACCTCCTGCTGAATTGTGGAAACCAACATGGATCTTAGGAATAACAGCTAAGATCATCAACATCAGGGTGGGAATTAATGCTTCTTTCTTATACAAATTCCCCCTGAGGAAAATAGCACTCTCTGGCACTATTTAAAAATAAAAAATTCTTGATTGAAGAAAATAAAACTAACACCTCACTTTACCTCTTCATAGTACAAACATAGGCAAAGAGATTGACTGGAGGGTGAGTGGAAGGGAGGAGCTATATATACAGCACTGCTGTGGTGCTCTTTGCCACTTCCTGTCAGCAGGAGGATAAATCCCACAAGTAAGGATGAAATCTGTGGACTCGTCATATCTTTGTAAAAGAAAAAGCCATAGAAAACCATTTTCCATTGACTTACATTGACAGACACTCATATAGCTACATCTAACTACAAATGTTATCACATACATACACTAATCGATACATACAAACAATATACAGCACATTACATACACAAATCAGATTTTGATTAGGAAAATAACACGATTTAGCTACTTTTTCAAACAAGAACATGACGTCACTCACTTTACGCTCAAAACAAGTGTTGGATTTTATTTCTACACACATTTTTCTCCTCCATTGACTTCTATGGGGAAGACGTGCTCGTGCACGCGACAGGCAGATTTACCTAACGCACGGAAAAAGCTTAGACAAGAAAACTCGTAATACCAGCGTTACAATTGTGAAACTAACTCATTCTTTCTTGTGTTAGTCCCGCTATGACAAATAGATCAAGAAATTACTAGTTCCCTATGGACTTATGTATTTTACTTGTGTGAAATTCAATACAACATCAAATTGTTATAGACATTTACATTATTTCAACTACAAATCACCATCAACAATCCCAAATATATTTAATAAATTACATCATATTTAAACGGACAGAAAAAGTATTTTTACATTTCACTATTCACAAACACAATTGGACAATTGGAAACACCTCTCATTTACTTCTATTATAGCATTTCATTTATTCAACTCATATGCTTGCATGAACAGCATATCTACATAGGCTTAACACATGATCGTTAATGGATGCATATACATGACTTTTGGCATTCACTCATACATGTGCATTGATATTATGGCCAAAAAAACACATTAGATTCTCTCTATGAATCATGAAACATAAAATATGGATTTTACTGTCCCTTTAACATCACGATTCACTCACAATATACCATTAGGAATTACGTACAATAAGAACATCATTAGAACAGATTGCAGCTGTCACTTTTTGGGAAGGAACAACAATGCTATACTGCTTTATATAAGTCAGCATATGTGGGAGAGAATCACAATACATACATAGATGTACATAACACACATCACACAACAACAAAGCACACATTTATCTTTTTTATCAGCATACAATAAGAATGTTGCAAAATGCAACAAAATGAGGATTTGCAAACTAGACAGGCATGTTGCTAATATGATGACATCATTCTAAGCTTCAACCATACAGATTACAGCATTGGGATTGTACCACCCCTTTCATCAGTTTCACACTCAATACTACATATACGTAAATGAGAGGGTTGGAAGATCATTATTATTGCGATTTCAATGGGACACGTAAAATATTGACATCTCGCCAATCACTTATATATAGAATATTATCGGTCAGCCGCTAGTTTATTGTTTTGAAACAATATTGCAGCAACATTGATCAATCAGATTTTATGCCATGTATATGCACATTATACACAAGTATGCACTTTCAATCATGTTAGCGTGGACATGTGGTTTTTACTATAAGATTGCGTTTACTAAGTATTTGTTACGCATATGAACAAACATTATGAAGATGCACTGTATATGTTATATTTTACACTTTCACATTACGATTCATGGGGGGGGGGAATAAAGTTCATCAAACACAAGAAAATCCACCCACTTTGAAAGCATTTGCGCCTCTCACATACAATCAAGTGTATACAATCAGCAATCATTACGAACACGCTACCATTGGACATATTGCACTATAAATCCACCAAACAACATGGCCAAAGCATCCCTTGTGATCGACATTGTATCAAATCACTTCTGTGTGTTTGCATACCTTGTTACTCCTTGTGTTTGCTCTGCTGTTTAGCTTTGTACTGCTTGGCTTGGCAAATATGGATGATCCGCAGTTAGTTGGTGCTGGTGCTGTTGCACGAGTTGTGTTCAACAGAATCAGCGTGCTTGGCGTCTCCAAGAGAGACATAGGGCTCATCGGATCAGAGGTCCACATGCTCACAGGGCGAGGTACGCCTTGGATAACATGAGCGACTTTGAAGTTTATGACAAGTATAGACTCAATCGCGATCAGCTCATTAGCCTTTACGATGTACTTAAACCTCATCTGGAGCCACGTAAACGTATGCGAACTGCAATCCCTGACATGACCAAGATGCTAAGTTGCATACACGTCCTGGCCTCCGGACGTTTTCAATCCGGAGAGGGGTACATGCATGGGCTGTCTCAGGGTACCTTCTCTGTGGTTTTTGACAATTTTCTGGACGCCATGGTACGAGTTTGTAAGCTCTACATAGTATTCCCTCAAAATGATGGCGATTGGAGGAGCCTAAAGAGGGAATTCTATGCAATAGCTTGAATGCCCAATGTCTTGGGAGCAATAACTTGCACCCACATTGCATTGCGTGCTCCAGCAAATGACCAGCCCTTCCAAAATCACAAACACTTTTATAGTCTCAACATGCAGTTCGTTTGCGACTCACGGATGCGGATTATGAATGTGTGTGCAAATTTCGGCAAGACTTGTCATGAAGCCCGTATCCTCAGGCAGTCGTCACTGTGGAGGCAGTTTGCCCATGGGTGGCTCGTTGGTGAGTACTTGTGCACAGCACGGTTCAGAAGTTAGACAATTGCCACTGTAATGTTCAAAAACAGTTGTGTTTGTGTAATGTGTAAAATGTGCAGCTATAGGATGCTCTTGAACCATTTAATTGTCTTTCAGCAAATGTCTAGTTTTAGCTCCCAACAGATATGTAGCATGTCCTAGCTTAAATGTGCAGCTATAGGATGCAATTTAACCATTTAGTTGTCTTTCTGCAAATGTCTAGTTTTAATGCAGCTATAGGATGCGATATAACCATTTCGTCCTCTTTTACCAAATGTCTAGTTCATGCGAAAAACACATATGTAGCATGTCCTACCTTAAATGTGCAGCTATAGGATGCAATTTAACCATTTAATTGTCTTTCAGCAAATGTCTAGTTTTAGCTCCCAACAGATATGTAAGCATGTCCTAGCTTAAATGTGCAGCTATAGGTTGCAATTTAACCATTTACTTCTCTTTTAGCAAATGTCTAGTTTCTGCGAAAAAAAAGCATATGTAGCATGTCCTAGCTTAAATGTGCAGCTATAGGATGCGATTTAACCATTTAGTTGTCTTTCTGCAAATGTCTAGTTTTAGCTCCAAACAGATATGTAGCATGTCCTAGCTTAAATGTGCAGCTATAGGATGCAATTTAACCATTTATTTCTCTTTTAGCAAATGTCTAATTTATTCTATGTTCATGTACACAAATGCATTGTATCTTATTAAAATGTATATTAATATTATATTTTTTACTATATTTTTAATATTTGACATTTTGTTATATTCATTATTTATAGGCGATTCAAGTTACATGAGCCGGCCTTGGCTCATTACGCCGTTGCGTAACCCCACAGATGAGGCTCAGGAGCGCTACAATCGGACGCACAAGCGGACTAGGGCTGTAGTGGAGAGGATGTTTGGGTTTCTCAAAATGCGCTTAAGATGCCTGGACAGGTCTGGACGAGCCCTCCAATACAGCCCTAGGAAGGTGGCAAAGATCGTTATAGCCTGCAGCGTCCTGCATAACATAGCTCAGCAGGCTGGGATGCTGCATGCCGTCCAGGCGCCCCGAGACCTCCTCCAAGATATATGTGCATAACACGCATCACGCAACCACAAAGCACACATTTATATTTTTAATCAGCACACAATAACAATGTAGTAAAATACAACAACACAATGATGATTTGATAACTAGACAGGCAGGTTGCTAATATGATGACGTCATTAGAAGCTTCAACCATACAGATTACAGCTTTAGAAATGTACAAATATGTGTGCAAAGAGATTTGCAACACAAAAAAAGAAAGACTGCAGGTTGCTGGATTGTATAATAACTCCACCCACTGTAGATAAAGGTCAGACAAATAAAGAATAAGTAAATATAAGGATCAAAATCATCCAAACATGCTCATTTGTACTAGATAACTTTATTGGTGAAAAATATTTAAAAGTCCGACTGGACTCATACACATGCACACACACACATACAATTAAAACTAGCTGGAACTCAGGTAATATAATTGGTATATCAAATAGCACTCTAAAGTTCAAATTTTAATAACTAACAAGGGATCTTGACTGTTATAGTATTGTAATATTGATCCCTGGTAGTATATGATAGGCTATAGGCAGCAAGAAAAAATGACTGCTGAATTAGTTAGTCCTCCTTAAAGGCAAGTCTGCACAAAGTAAGATAGGCAAAAACACTATATAATTTGATGTGCTGGGTATTAGTACATTAATTAGCTGTCCCTGCACGTCCTTAAATATCTACATGTTTTGTTCCCAAACTAAGTTAGAGTTGCACTATGATTATTATTCCCAGTATTGTTGCTGGTAATAGTTAAGTTGTCAGTATATCGGCCCCATAGATATAAGGTATAAGCCTTGAATTCAAAGAAAAAATATGGTGAGTGCCTCTTATTAAATCACCAGTATGGCAATTGCTGTGTGTAACCTGCTGTTCGGGGTGAATATATTGGAATAGAATAGCATAAACCGATATTATTTGCTACAAACTAACAAGCGTTGCCGCAATTTTTTAGCACATTGCATAGTAGTGCTTTGTCAGCTAGTTTGAATACTGTGCAGTTAAACCGCTTTGATAATGTAAGCTTATGAGTTTTGAAATCTGACCCCTACTATCGGCAGGAAAAATACCACAGAAATGCTTCGAAATATCCCATTACAGACAACTAACAAAGTTTAGTAGTAAATAAGGACTAAGCTACCAAAAGGTCTCTTCTATAGCGGAGACCTGATTACTTTTAACTGTCTATAGATATTATGCATATATTAAGAGTGCTATGGCTGAGTCAGCAAATTAAAAAATAGAGGTTCAATAAGCCCTAAGGGGCACGAACACGGGGTTATTGAACCTCTATTTTTTAATTTGCTGACTCAGCCATAGCACTCTTAATATATGCATAATATCTATAGACAGTTAAAAGTAATCAGGTCTCCGCTATAGAAGAGACCTTTTGGTAGCTTAGTCCTTATTTACTACTAAACTTTGTTAGTTGTCTGTAATGGGATATTTCAAAGCATTTCTGTGGTATTTTTCCTGCCGATAGTAGGGGTCAGATTTCAAAACTCATAAGCTTACGTTATCAAAGCGGTTTAACTGCACAGTATTCAAACTAGCTGACAAAGCACTACTATGCGATGTGCTAAAAAATTGCGGCAACGCTTGTTAGTTTGTAGCAAATAATATCGGTTTATGCTATTCTATTCCAATATATTCACCCCGAACAGCAGGTTACACACAGCAATTGCCATACTGGTGATTTAATAAGAGGCACTCACCATATTTTTTCTTTGAATTCAAGGCTTATACCTTATATCTATGGGGCCGATATACTGACAACTTAACTATTACCAGCAACAATACTGGGAATAATAATCATAGTGCAACTCTCACTTAGTTTGGGAACAAAACACGTAGATATTTAAGGACGTGCAGGGACAGCTAATTAATGTACTAATACCCAGCACATCAAATTATATAGTGTTTTTGCCTATCTTACTTTGTGCAGACTTGCCTTTAAGGAGGACTAACTAATTCAGCAGTCATTTTTTCTTGCTGCCTATAGCCTATCATATACTACCAGGGATCAATATTACAATACTATAACAGTCAAGATCCCTTGTTAGTTATTAAAATTTGAACTTTAGAGTGCTATTTGATATACCAATTATATTACCTGAGTTCCAGCTAGTTTTAATTGTATGTGTGTGTGTGCATGTGTATGAGTCCAGTCGGACTTTTAAATATTTTTCACCAATAAAGTTATCTAGTACAAATGAGCATGTTTGGATGATTTTGATCCTTATATTTACTTATTCTTTATTTGTCTGACCTTTATCTACAGTGGGTGGAGTTATTATACAATCCAGCAACCTGCAGTCTTTCTTTTTTTGTGTTGCAAATCTCTTTGCACACATATTTGTACATTTCTATGTATATTATTGCATAAGGTTCTGGGATTCTGGGACTATAAGTATTATATAAAGTGATTTAGTCCTTGAATTTAAGAATTATAACTCACTTCCTTTCTCTCCCCATCCTCAGTTAAAAGATTACAGCTTTAGGACTGTCCCGCCCCTTTCAGAAGTTTAGCACTCAATACTACAATACTACATATACGTAAACGAGAGTTTGGAACATTATTATTGCGATTTTAATGGGTCGTGTACAATATTGACATCTCGCAAATCACTTATATATACAATATTAGAGATGTCAGCCTGAAGATCTTCATTATTATTGCGATTTTAATGGGACGCGTACAATATTGACATCTCGACAATTACTTATATATACAATATTAGAGATGTCAGCCGGAAGATCTTCATTATTATAGCGATTACAATGGGACGCGTACAATATTGACATCTCGCCAATCACTTATATATACAATATTAGAGATGTCAGCTGTTACTTTATCGTTTACAAACAATATTGCAGTAACATTGATCGATCAGATTCTATGCCATTATACACAAGTATGCACTTTCATTCATGTTAGCCTGGACGTGTGCTTTTTACTATAAGATCGCGTTTAATAAGTATTTATTACGCATATGAACAAACATTACGAAGATGCACTGTATATGTTACATTTTACACTTTCACATTGCGATTCATTGGAGGGGGGGTAAATTCAGCAAACACCTAAAAAAATGCCCACTTTGAAAGCATTCGCGCCGCTCACATACAAACAATTGAATATAATCAGCAATTATTACGAACACGCTACCATTGGACTAATTGCACTATAAATCCCCCAAACAACATAGCCAAAGCTTCCCTTGTGATCGACGTATCAAATCGCTTTTGTGTTTTTGCATACCTTGTTACTCCTTGTGTGTTTGCTCTGCTGTTTGGCTCTATGCTGCTTAGCTTGGCAAATATGGATAATCCTCAGTTAGATGCTGCTGGTGCACAAGTAGTGTTGAATAGAATCAGACGGGCTCGGCGGCTCCAAGAAAGACAAAGGGCTCGTTTGGTTCGAGGTCCTCGTGTTCACAGGGTGAGGCCCACCTTGGACAACATGAGTGACTTTGAGGTTTATGACAAGTATAGGCTCAATCACGAACAGCCTTTACAATGTTTTTAAACCTCATCTGGAGCCATGTATACATATGTGGACTGCAGTCCCTGGCATCACCAAGATGCTAAGTTGCATACACGTCCTGGCCTCCGGGAGTTTTCAATCTGGAGAGGGGTACATGCATGGGCTGGCTCAGGGTACCTTCTCTGTTGTTTTTGACAACTTTCTGGACGCCATGGTACGAGTCAGTAAGTATTACATAGGATTCCCTCAAAATGATGGTGATTGGAGGCGCCTGAAGAGGGAATTCTTTGCAATAGCTCGAATGCCCAATGTCTTGGGAGCAATAGATTGCACCCACATTGCGCTGCATGGTCCAGCCAATGACTTGCCCTTCTGAAATCACAAACACTTCCATAGTCTCAACGTGCAGTTTGTTTGTGACCCACGGATGCGGATTATGCAGGTGTGTGTGAATTTCGGCGGGGCTTGTCATGATGCCCGCATCCTCAGGCAGTCGTCCCTGTGGCGGCAGTTTGAGGGCAGACAGTTTCTCCCTGGTTGGCTCGTTGGTGAGTACTTGTGCACAACATGGTTAATTAGTTAGACAATTGCCACTGTAGTCTTAAAAAACAGTTGTGTTTGTCTAATGTGCAAAATGTGCATCTCTAGGATGCAATTTAACCAATTCTTTCTCTTTTAGCAAATGTCTGCTGCAAAATACTCATATGTAGCATGTCTTAGCTTAAATGGGCAGATAGAGAATGCAATTTAACCATGTCATTGTCTCTTTCTGCAATTGTCTAGTTTTAGCTCCAAACAGATATGTAGCATGTCTAAGCTTAAATGGTCAGATAGAGAATGCAATTTAACCATGTAATTGTCTCTTTAAGCAAATGTCTAGTTTTAGCTCCAAACAGATATGTAGCATGTCTTAGCTTAAATGGTCAGATAGAGAATGCAATTTAACCATGTCATTGTCTCTTTCCGCAAATGTTTAGTTTTAGCTCCAAACAGATATGTAGCATGTCTTAGCTTAAATGGGCAGCTCTAGGATGCAATTTAACCATTTCTTTCTCTTTTAGCAAATGTCTGCTTTATGTGAAATACGCATATGTAGCATGTCTTAGCTTAAATGGGCAGATAGAGAATGCAATTTAACCATGTCATTGTCTCTTTCCGCAAATGTCTAGTTTTAGCTCCAAACAGATATGTAGCATGTCTTAGCTTAAATGGACAGATAGAGAATGCAATTTAACCATGTCATTGTCTCTTTCCGCAAATGTCTGCTTTATGCGAAATACGCATATGTAGCATATCTTAGCTTAAATGGGCAGCTCTAGGATGCATCCTTCAGCGTCCTGCATAACATTGCACAGCAGGCTAGGATGCTGCAGGCCGTCCAGGTGCCCCAATGCCTCCTCCAAGATGAGGAGGAGGACCCTGTTCTAGAGGGGCCATTCCGGGACGAGGGGCTCAATGTCAGAGCAAACATCATCAACCGCCACTTCAGACGGTAAATAATAGAAGTTAGATAGGAGTATTGCCAATATGTGTGAATTCTAGGGAAATGAGAAGTAGAGAATTGTGCAAACATGTTATGATTGCTCATCAAATGATTATAAAAATGTATTTTGATTATTATAGGTGATGCTTCTGGTATTGGGTCCTGTAACGACTTTGCCACCTGGTTTTTAAAGACATCAGCTGGTATGTATAAATAATGTATGGACTGTGGCTGTCTGGAATCAGCCATCATATGGCATACATTTTAAAAAGTAGTATTTAGTTTACACATTACTAGATTATTGGATACTCAAAAAGGGTATCAAAGTCACACATCAGAGGTTAGGTCTGCACAATGTATGACTTCTTCACACTTGATTGATAGAACATAACACAAGATACTACACACGCTTAGTAAGCTAGTGATATAAATAGTTTCAGAAATGGGGGGGGGAGGGGTGCAGAACTAATTCACACACTTCTATTAATTATTTGATTTACACTTTTTATGCCATTAGGGAGATGACTTCATCTAAAGACTGAAAGTGAAGAATTCAAGACTGAAAGTGAAGTATCCCAGACTGAAAGTGAAGTATCCCAGACTGAAAGTGAAGAATCCCTGATTGAAAGTGATGAATACCAATGTGATCATGTCTGGCATTGTCTTTCAAATGTACTGACCTTGAAAACCATACAAAGACATGTTCACATGGTAAGTGGCAACAATTTTATGGACTAAGGCTGTGGCTGCATCCTATTGAAGACACTTATATTTATATTTTTTTAGATGGTATTTCACAATCCTCTATTTTGAAAATGATGAATAAGATACCTAATGAAGATAAACTGTTATTTTGAAGATAATTGCTTTTCAAAGAACATACATCCAGATTAGTTTGCACAATGCATGCTAGTTAAGAATCACAGGAGGAAGAATGTTAAAAGAATTAGGAATATATACATGTCCTATATTAGAATATGTTTATTTTAGATACATTACCACTACTTTGTGCTAGAGAGGACTCAGATTCTGACCAATCAGACAAAGGGATAGATTTTATAGTTGATATAGAGGTATATTATTTGAAGGGACATGAAATATTACATTCAATTATGTTCCTATATAATATATATATATTTTTAAAATGTGATATGCATTATTTTGTCTAATTTAAAATGCTAATGTTTAATTCTAAGATTGATTAGACAATATAATGGTATTAATTTCAAATTATGGATAAATATAGATTTCATGTATGAACCTGTTTTTAATATCAAGACAAAACAAATGTTAGAGCATAGAAACAAGATGATTTAACAATTATTAGATTTAATGACTATTTTAAGACGTGTTCATGAAATAACTAATGTTTTTAATATTTTTATTTTTTATTTTTCAGAGTTTCATCTGTGATGAATTACCTTTTTATTTATTTTTTATTTATTTTTAAAAAATTTCTTGTCAATAAATTTATTTTCATACTATATCTTCTATATATTTTTAAAAAAAATACATATTCTTAGAGCCATATCTCTATCACAGTAAGATAAGAAGAAATATATCCATCTAATATTCTGACAAGTAAACAAAATATTACTCCCATGACTGTTAAAGTAATCTATTTGACAAGCACATGCCTGATATCAAATATACTAATTTTGTTTCATTTATTGAATGACAAATATCAACACAGCTACAGCTTATTCAGATAATGTTAAAGTCAAGTATCTTTCAAAATTTAATTTGTAGTTAAATCCATCTATCTATGCTTTTATTGTGTGATTTATAGATGTTAAAATCATAAAATGTTTATGACGAGGATATGTAGTCTAAATTTTACAGAACAACTTTGTTCATTTCACTTTTAAGAAATGAAAGTGTTTAACTTACATTAAAGTGACAGTGTAGTTGAATGTTAGATTTACATTATACTATCTTCCTTAGGTATCCAAAAACATTATTACACTAAATATAGGTTATTCAGCTTTAATTATTTTTTAGGTAATATGTTTGAAATTATCTGTAAATGAAAAGTAAGTTAATTTCACATTTATACCAAGCTAGTTATTGTATGTCATATTGATTACTTTTCAGCTCTAGTGAAGTCATTTGAAGGGTCAGTTACCTATAGATATATCAAAAGATAATTTCTAGCAATTATACTCCTTACCTGTTGGATAGATATCACATATCTATATGTATTTTCATTCCCCTTTAGTTTATTTCTACAATGTTAACTCCACATATTCCTAATGGTTTGGTCCTTAAAGGGACATTCCAAAAATATTTCATTTAGTGAATCTGAGATAATACAAATCTTTTTAAACAATATTTAAATGTACTTATATTATCTAATTATATTCAGTCTTTAGATATCCTTTGTTAAATAAATAGCAATGCACATGGGTTAGACAATGCATCTATGTGCAACCAACAATCAGCAGCAACAGAGCCTATCTAGATATGGTTTTCAGCCAAGAATATCAAGCGAAAAAAGCTAATGAGATTATCAAACTAAATATGACGTTTTAACATTGTATTATCCATCTAAATCAGGAAAGAACATATAGCTTAATGTCCCTTTAAGGTAAAGCTGTCTAAATACAGCCATTAGAAGATATTTCATTCACAGTGGGGCAAACAATACAGAAGGTAATACAAATATGCTTTATTCTCATGTTATACTAGGTTTGAGAAAGGGAGGTGCATAGGTTTATGATCAGCAAAGCATTACTGGGAAATATCTACTTAATTGTGTGTGGCCAACAATGCATATTTGCAATGTTTAGACAGATGTATTTAGATCAAGATTGCATATTAGCTTATGAAAGGGACGGTAATTAAAAAGCGTTTCTTTCTGGATTAATAAATAAAATATAATTTTAAACATTAAAATTTAATTCTATCATCGATTTTAATTCATTCTTTTGATATTATTTCATTTACCACCATATCTAGATATGCTCAGTATCTGAAGATTGGTGGATGCACAGAGATGCCTTGTGTGATTGGCTCAACCATGTGCATTTCAATGTCTTCTGTTAAGGATATCTAAAGAATAATCTAAATTGATAGTTACATTTTAAAGTATAAAAATGTATTCTCTCCGGATCATTTTAAGAAAATATTTTGGTGTAATGTCCCTTTAAAAATAAAGACCCCATTGCCCAATAACATATGTGAGCAGTTCAGACAAATACAAGCTCGAGGTTTATTTACTAATGAGAAACAAACGTGTATTTAAACATTTATAAACAGATTATCCAAGTTCCGGACATTATAACCAGAAATTACGCATTTCAGAAATCTTGCGTGGGAAATGTATCTTGCAACACGAGATTTGCATCTTTAAACATTCTAGTCTAATGTCACGCAATAGCACACAATCGATGTGCATTATAAATACATTTAATAGAGCAATGTCAATACTTCACAATAAGTCACAACATTTATTTAATAAACAATAAATACATACAATCTTAAATATGTATTAATAAAAGTTATTTGTATTAAAGAACCTGATCGATATTAAACATCGAAATGTGTAAAACATTTACTAATGTGATTGGATTATATTTACCAAAAAACAAATGTCAACGTTATATATTAATGTTTAATGGATCACGTATATTACATCTGCGTCACACATATCCGCATAACAGTCTCATGAGTTACAAATAAGTCTACATGAAAAATGTAGTAACAGCACCCCCAGGAGGTATGTGTATGGAAGTTACTAAGATATGAAACATTAAGTAACAACCAATCAGAGTTCATCACACAAACACAACTTGAGTCAGGATGGTCTCACAGACATGATAACAAAATTTTAATATTTTATCCAATCAGATGTACAGATAACATGTCCCATGGTGCATCTCATGTTTACTTCACCATATAAAAGTCCATTACACATTGCCATTTTTGTCAGTTCTCTAATGCCTGCTGGTAGAAATATATATATATATATATATATATATATATAATTTCCAGGTCTCACTTCATATGAGTAAAATAATGCTGCACTCACCGGTCTTGTAGAAAAATGTTTCTTTATTGTACACAAATGACAGTGTCCATAACACAGCGCTGCTGTGATGATGTGTTCATTCATCACAGGAGGTGGGGATATGTAAATTAGCCATGCGGCTGCTCCCCTTGCTCATCCTGGTCGGCGGTAGTGACGTAGTGTATCCGCACCGGCTTGGTAATACCGGAAGTGAAGAGCACGCTTAGGGGTTTAAATAGAGGGATAAGGGTGGCGGGTAGTTAGATTGTTTGCCGGAGAATTGGAAGCAGACCCATTGAGAAAAGTTCCAGAGGCGCACCGAAACGTCTGGGGGTATTTGTGTTATGGACACTGTCATTTGTGTACAATAATGAAACATTTTTCTACAAGACCGGTGAGTGCAGCATTATTTTACTCATATGGAGTGAGAACTGGAAATTATATGTATTGTGCAGGCAGCACCACGGCAATTGGACTGTGTTTGATGGAGTGCACCTTATTTTGAATCTATATATATATATATCACTTTGTGGACTAGCAGGCATGACGTCTCCCAGGTTCAACAAGCCAGAGAGTGCAGCACTGGTCAACGCCATCGAGGACTTCTATCCGCAGCTGTTTGGGAACAAGAAGAGGTCGGCGAAGCAGAGCATTAAGAAGGCCCTCTGGTCGTCTATCACCAATGATGTTAAATTGGTGCGTGGCATCCAGAGGAACCAGGATCAAATCATGCGGAGGTTCGGGGATATGAGGTTGCGTCTAAGCAAGAAAGTCAACCTCATAAGGGAGTGGGTACAAGCAGTCGGAGGGATGGAAGGAAAATTATACCCCCACAGAAACTATACCTACTCCCTTATGAGGTGACTTTATGTGACCTCCTCAATCTCCGGGTCCCCAGCAGATTTCGATCACCTCAGCTTCTTCTTCTTCCCTCCCAGCTGCTGGATCTGAAAGTCCTGACCCGGAGGCCAGTGCTGCTGCTTCTCCGTCTGGTGGCCTGGGAGAGGAGGACAGAGAATCTGAACCAGGTAAATATCCGACTTCATATAATATATTAATATTTGAGTAGATTTTTAAGAAATGTGTATATAGTCAGATATTCAACCGATATAGATCTCACAACATACGCTTCATATGATGTTTAGATATCTGATTTTAGATTCGTCACACATGAAATAGGAGTGATGTTTATTGCGCTCTCCAGAATATGTGTCACAGAGCGAAAATGGAATTGCGCATCCGTGAAATCACTATCATCTGCCATTTCATACTTTGAATATCGAATCATAACCCAGTTATAAATATTATTTGTTATTGTTCAATATTAACAAATATCCGATTTGAATCTCGTAATACACACAATTGCAAATATATTTGAATCTTTAGAAATGATACTCATCACACTACTATATCCAAATCAATTCTGAATCACGGATGCGCAATTCCGCTTGGAATCATTGCGCAATGATCATGAAAGATAGAATTGCGCACACACGTGAACATGTGTTTGCTGTAACTGGCATCGCTTTAGACATGTTGGTCAAATCACGGATGCGCAATTCTGCTTTGAATCATTGCACAATGATAGAATTGCGCACACACGTGAACATGTGTTTGCTATAACAGTGGCATTGCTTTAGACATGTTGGTCAAATGTATACGTTAATTAGTATATATGGGAAGAATACAGTATCCTTATTTACAATCTTCTACATTATAAAAGCTATACTAGCAAGATCAAAATAAAAAATGAACTATCTATATCAATTGATGAGAATGCAAGAAGACACAAAATGAAGTAAAGCTACAGTCAACAGCATAAAAGATTGAAAATAAGAATACAGGATCTATTTATTTAGACATTAATTGAGGAAACAATTAAATCATGTGAATACAAATAGATTTGTACTTTGTCAATTATAATTTAAAAATCATATTGTTTGTCTCCATGGCCTGATTTGTATTAATGATACAATCCTCCTTGAATATTTTACAGATATGGATGTTGGTGCTGGAACCTCAAGCCAGGGTTCGTCACAGCATGGTATGTCCCATTTTAATTTACCTTTGTCATACAAACCTGGACATAACATTACATAATACATTCACGTTGATCGATATTTATATGGATACTCTAATTCTCTTTTTTTGTTATTTTAAATTAAGAATCATGAATCAAAGTTGGGATTACATAGTAATACAAATCTAAAATTATGAGTATTTGAAGATATCCCTTTTATTCTTGATATCTTCATTTTAATGTAAGCTTAGGTTCCTGGCCATTTTATATTTTGCCCCTGTGTAGTGTTTGACATTTTTTGGATACATTTAGACAACACTAACACATTTTTGCATATGTGCATATGAGAAAAATATACATCTCATATGTTTTTTGTTTATTCTTATCATTAAAGGGACATGAAAACAAACATTTCACTTTTAGGATTTAGACACATGTGATTTCCCACAAATTTAAATTTTGATTAGATTATATAAATTGATTCAGTCTATTGTTATCCTTATTAGAAAATCATATCTAGGTAGGGTCAGGATCAGAAATGCATTACTAGGAGTAACCGGCTGATTGTTTGATTTAGAAAATTGACTATTTTCATTGGTACAACTCATGTGTTCAGATAACAGTAGTACATAGTTGCTCCTTTAAAAAAAAAACTAAAAAAAAAACAATGAAGCAAAATAGACAAAATAAAGTCTATTTGAAATGATTTTTCAATCACAGGCTGTATTTGAAAAATAAAAATTAAGACAATTACACATTTTGAGCTTCATGTCTCTTTAAGAGAGAAGGATAATTAAAGAATCTTGATGATATCCTTAAATTACATATTTGATTGTAATTGCATGCTCCATCCCATTCATTACATCAACATATGGACTTGACAATTCATTAACAGCGACATTGTCAAATCAAGATATTTTAATATTAAAGGGACACTGAACCCGAATTATTTCTGTTGTCATTCAGATAGAGTATGCAATATTAATAAACTTTCTCATTTACTCCTATAATCATATTTTCAGTATTCTCTTGGTATCTTTATTTGAAAAGCAAGAATGTAAGTTTAGATGCAGGTCCATTTTTTGGGAACAACCTGGGTTGTTCTTACTGATTGGTGGATACATTCAACGACCAATATTTTATGAACCAAAATATTGCTTAGCTGCCTTTTTTAAAAATAAATAAACAAGAGAACGCAGACAAATTTATAATAGGAGTAAATGTAAAATTTGCTTAAAATTGAATGTTCTATTTGAATCAATGATTTAAAAAAATGTGGTCAGTGTCCCTTTAATAATCAATATATTCATTAATCCTTACATTGTTTTGATGAAACAATATTGATATCTAAATCACATATTCACTCTTGGACTTACTTTATAGATATAAGCATACTCTAACAGCACCATGATGACATATTTTTCATAATAACTTCTGTTTTGCATTGTGATCAATATGTGTTGTGTTCTTAAAAAAGATTAATGTACATTGCACAAATGGATCTATGTGCCACATGGCTTTGGTTCGATTTGTCAACAGTTGTTATTCAAAGTGTTATTTGTGTGTATTATTTTAAAAACATTGATCAATAGGTATATTTAGATATACAATAGAATCATATGAGATGAATTGTCTGTCTAATTTAGTAAGAAATTAAACATATGTTAAAGACATCATTTTCTTTAGAACCACCTTGATTAACTCATGCATTTATTGTTCATATTAGCGCTCTATTCTTCACATTTCTAAGTATATTATTTTGAAAATTCTATACTGATGGGATTTAGTGATGTCCAAATTGTGTTCACTAATATATATCTATATCATTAATAGATGTAGTTGTTGTGGGGAGCCCAGAGGGATCCAGCACCAATGATGACCTGCCTTTGCAGGCTTTGGGTAAGTCCATTGACTCATTCATATGTCATTGAAGGTGTATTTGTAATAAATATTATGATCATGATTCTGATGAAGCATTACATTTGAATAAAACATATAATTTACTCCTCTGATTAAATATCTATTTAATTTTAATTTTGAAAGATTAAGATATCAAAGCTTCTTAGTCTACACCTTTGTGCTTCAGAACAGGTATAGCATATGTTTCTTTTTAGTATAAATTTAGACAACAATCATCAAGTGATACACACATGAGAACTCTTAAATGTTCCATGTACTCTGCTTTTGAGATATTTTTAAAAATACAGACACTAAAATGTAATTATTACTCATCGAGAATAACAAATCTAATGTCATTTGTATGCTCCATCATGATGTCATTCCTAACTTTGGCTCATGATATCTTTAATGCAACATTGATGTGTGTCCTTGAGCAACAGTAACATATGTTAGAATATCTGATTTTAACGTGTACACAACATGTTATGTTTTACAGAGATTGATGTAACATGTGAGACGGAGGAGGAAGTGGCTCCCTTGGAGTCTGATGGTATGTCAAATATATATAACATGTATCGAACATGTATTATTGTTTTAAAACATTCTCTGGAAGAAAAACAAAGTCTACAGCTTTGGCACTTTAAAACTTATAATACACTACTGCCCCACTTTCTATATCATGCAGCTTTAACATATGTTTGTATTTTTCTTTCATTTATGT
This sequence comes from Bombina bombina, assembly GCF_027579735.1. Taxonomy (NCBI): domain Eukaryota; kingdom Metazoa; phylum Chordata; class Amphibia; order Anura; family Bombinatoridae; genus Bombina; species Bombina bombina. The sequence continues at coordinate 99,365,534 of NC_069509.1, forward strand.
ATGATTTGTCATTAATGACATCATGATGTCACATGCATATTCCATGCAAAACCACAATAATCATCTTCTGATTGTAAAGACAGTCATTGCTATTCATCTGAGTGCCTATATGCAGACCATATCCTTATGTCATCATTGTTTATAAATTCCAAACCACTTCTAAGTATACATAAAACATAATCATGTTTAAATGCCTTGATTTGATTTCATCATGTATGAGATGTTAATATATTTTTATTATATATTTCAGATGGACCTTCCACTTCTGGGCATCAGATTCCCGATCCTCCCCAGGCCCCTCCCCAGACAGAAGCCCCTCCCCAGACAGAAGCCCCTCCCCAGACCACTTCCCAGGTAGAAGCCACTCCCAGCCCTTCACATTCCTCCTGTCCTGTCCCTCCAAAAAAACACCCCTTTGCCCCCCCTCGCTGCTCTCCCCATATTTCCGCCCATACATCCCCCACCTGCCCAGCCCCCAACTCACCAGGCCCCTGACTCCCCAGCTACACGGGCTACCCCAGAGCAGCAGCCCATCCCTCCCCCTTCCCTCCCCAGCCCAATCCCATCCCTCCCCCCTTCAATCCCCCCAGTCCCCACCTTCATTGTCCTGGGTGTCGGATTGTCCTTGGCAGGCACAGATGTAATTATCATTCTAAATCCACATTATAACATATTTGATCTCATATCACTCCATATACCAATCACCACTACTTGGATAGAACAATAGAAAAATAACTTTTCCTTACCTTATCGCTTCTATAACCCACTGGGAGTGTAATTTCTTCTGCTTGCTGTGTTTACTCAGCGTGGCCTCAAGGCCAAAAGGTTTAAGGATAGGTGTGGATACCACAGGCTAAATAAACTATTTCAATGCCAATGTAAGGACAATGGAAATACTTATAAACAATTTCTCTTGTAAGGTGTATCCAGTCCACGGATCATCCAATACTTGTGGGATATTCTCATTCCCAACAGGAAGTTGCAAGAGGACAACCACAGCAGAGCTGTCTATATAGCTCCTCCCCTCACTACCATATCCAGTCATTCTCTTGCAACTCTCAACAAGCATGGAGGTAGTAAGAGATAAGTGGTGAAATGTAGCTGTTATTTTGCTTCAATCAAGAGTTTATTATTTTTAAATAGTGCCGGAGTTGTGCTATTTTGTTCCAGGCAGGAAAAAAGAAGAATCTGCCTGGGATTTCTATGATCTTAGCAGGTTGTAACTAAGATCCATTGCTGTTCTCACACATGTCTGAAGAGAGAGATAACTTCAGCGGGGGAATGGCGTGCAGGTTATCCTGCTATGAGGTATGTGCAGTTAATATTTTTCTAGAAGATGAAATGAAGGCTAGAAAATGCTGCTGATACCAAATTTATGTAAGGTAAGCCTGAATACAGTGATTTAATAATGACTGGTATCATGCTTACTTTCTGAGGTAAAACTCTTTTATATTTACAATATAAAACGTTTTCTGGCATGTTTAAACGTTTTTATATATACTTTGGTGATAAAACTTTATTGGGGCCTAGTTTTTTTCCACATGGCTGGCTTAAATTTGCCTAGAAACAGTTCCCTGAGGCTTTCCACTGTGTTACTATGAGTGGGAGGGGCCTAGTTTAGTGCTTTTTTGTGCATTAACTATTACAGACTGAGACATCCAGGAGTTCCCTGAATGCTACAGGACATCTCTAAAGGGCTTTTAGGCTTCCAAAATCGTTTGTTGGGGAAGGTAAGCCCACAGCAAGGCTGTGCCAGTTTGGTGTGACTGTTAAAAAACGTCTATATCGTTTTTTTTATCCGGTTTTTGAACTAAGGGGTTAATCATCCATTTGCAAGTGGGTGAAATGCTCTGTTAGCTTATTATACACACTGTAAAAATTTATTTTGATTTACTGCCTTTTTTCACTGTTTTTCAAATTCTGACAAAAAGGGTTACCTTCAGAAAATGTTTATTCAACAAGGTTTTATCCTACAGCCCCTTGCATGCATTGCGCCTGTCACTGCTGCTGCGGCGTTCTGGTTTGAGTCTCTGGAAGAGGCTTTACAGGTAGAGACTCCATTGGATGAAATACTTGACAAGCTTAGAGCACTTAAGCTAGCTAATTCTTTTGTTTCTGATGCCATTGTTCATTTGACTAAACTAACGGCCAAGAATTCTGGTTTTGCTATCCAGGCGCGCAGAGCGCTATGGCTTAAATCATGGTCAGCTGACGTTACTTCAAAATTGAAGCTGCTTAACATTCCCTTCAAGGGGCAGACCCTATTTGGGCCTGGTTTGAAGGAGATTATTGCTGATATCACTGGAGGAAAGGGTCATGCCCTTCCTCAGGATAGGTCCAAACCAAGGGCCAAACAGTCTAATTTTCGTGCCTTTCAAAACTTCAAGGCAAGTGCGGCATCAAATTCCTCTAATGCAAAACAAGAGGGAACTTTTGCTCAGTCCAAGACGGTCTGGAGACCTAACCAGACCTGGAACAAGGGTAAGCAGGCCAAAAAACCTGCTGCTGCCTCTAAGACAGCATGAAGGAACGGCCCCCTATCCGGTAACGGATCTAGTAGGGGGCAGACTTTCGCTCTTCGCCCAGGCATGGGCAAGAGATGTCCAGGATCCCTGGGCGTTGGAAATTATATCCCAGGGATATCTTCTGGACTTCAAGGCTTCCCCTCCAAAAGGGAGATTTCACCTTTCACAATTATCTGCAAACCAGATAAAGAGAGAGGCATTCCCAAAGGAGGAACAGGGTCAGGGATTTTACTCAAATCTGTTTGTGGTTCCCAAAAAAGAGGGAACCTTCAGACCAATTTTGGATCTAAAGATCTTAAACAAATTCCTCAGAGTGCCATCATTCAAGATGGAGACTATTCGTACCATCCTACCTATGATCCAGGAGGGTCAATACATGGCGGTCCTAAGGCCACGGGGCATAGCAGTGGCCCCTTATTTAGACAACATCCTGATTCAGGCATCAAACTTCCAAATTGCCAAGTCTCATACGGACATAGTGTTGGCATTTCTGAGGTCGCATGGGTGGAAGGTGAACGAGAAAAAGAGTTCTCTATCCCACCTCACAAGAGTTTCCTTCCTAGGGACTCTGATAGATTCTGTAGAAATGAAAATTTACCTGACGGAGTCCAGGTTATCAAAACTTCTAAATTCCTGCCGTGTTCTTTATTCCATTCCTCGCCCTTCGGTGGCTCTGTGCATGGAAGTAATAGGCTTAATGGTAGCGGCAATGGACATAGTGCCGTTTGCATGCCTACATCTCAGACTGCTGCAACTATGCATGCTCAGTCAGTGGAATGGGGATTACACAGATTTGTCCCCTTTACTGAATCTGGACCAAGAGACCAGGGATTCTCTTCTCTGGTGGCTATCTCGGGTCCATCTGTCCAAAGGTATGACCTTTCGCAGGCCAGATTGGACAATTGTAACGACAGATGCCAGCCTTCTAGGTTGGGGTGCAGTCTGGAACTTCCTGAAGCCTCAGGGATCGTGGACTCAGGAGGAGTCACTCCTTCCAATAAACATTCTGGAACTAAGAGCAATATTCAATGCTCTTCAGGCTTGGTCTCATCTAGCGACGATGAAGTTCATCAGATTTCAGAAGGACAACATCACAACTGTGGCTTACATCAACCATCAAGGGGGAACAAGGAGATAATTCACTGGGCAGAGATTCACTCTTGCCACCTATCAGCTATCCATATCCCAGGTGTAGAGAACTGGGAGGCTGATTTTCTAAGTCATCAGACTTTTCATCCGTGGGAGTGGGAACTCCATCCGGAGGTGTTTGCACAATTGGTTCTTCGTTGGGGTGAACCAGAACTGGATCTCATGTCGTCTCGCCAGAACGCCAAGCTTCCTTGTTATGGATCCAGGTCCAGGGACCCCAAGGCAACGCTGATAGATGCTCTAGCAGCACCATGCAGATAAGGTAGTTCTGCGTACCAAACCTGGGTTTTTACCTAAGGTGGTATCTAATAAGAATATCAATCAAGAGATTGTTGTTCCGTCTCTGTGTCCTAATCCTTCTTCAAAGAAGGAGCGTCTATTACACAATCTGGACATGTTTCGTGCTTTAAAGTTTTACTTACAAGCTACTAAAGATTTTCGTCAAACATCTGCTTTGTTTGTTGTCTACTTTGGACAGAGGAGAGGTCAAAAGGCTTCGGCAACCTCTCTTTCTTTTGGCTAAGAAGCATAATCCGCTTAGCCTATGAGACTGCTGGCCAGCAGCCTCCAGAAAGGATTACAGCTCATTCTACTAGAGCTGTGGCTTCCACATGGGCCTTTAAAAATGAGGCTTCTGTTGAACAGATTTGCAAGGCGGCGACTTGGTCTTCGCTTCATACTTTTTCAAAATTCTACAAATTTGATACTTTTGCTTCTTCGGAGGCTATTTTTGGGACAAAGGTTTTACAGGCAGTGGTACCTTCCGTTTAAGTACCTGCCTTGTCCCTCCCTTCATCCGTGTACTTTAGCTTTGGTATTGGTATCCCACAAGTAATGGATGATCCGTGGACTGGATACACCTTACAAGAGAAAACATAATTTATGCTTACCTGATAAATTTATTTCTCTTGTGGTGTATCCAGTCCACGGCCCGCCCTGTCATTTTAAGGCAGGTATTTTTTAATTTTAAACTACAGTCACCACTGCACCCTATGGTTTCTCCTTTCTCTGCTTGTTTTCGATCGAATGACTGGATATGGTAGTGAGGGGAGGAACTATATAGACAGCTCTGCTGTGGGTGTCGTCTTGCAACTTCCTGTTGGGAATGAGAATATCCCACAAGTAATGGATGATCCGTGGACTGGATACACCACAAGAGAAATAAATTTATCAGGTAAGCATAAATTATGTTTTTATACACTAAAGCTGGTAAAGTGGATCATTGTGAATCAATTAAAGGGGAGAACATGTTTGAGTAAACTGTCCCTTTAATGGTTTATGTCTCAAGAACATATTTAATGTCTTCGAGATAGAATATTTAATTATAATAATGATTTGTCTTTATTATTACAATGTATCTTTTGCTCTCTTTTTATTATGTTCTGTAATTATCATTAATATTCGTTTTTTTATTTATTTTAGGTTGTGACTCAGCATAACTGACCCTAGAGGCTCTAGCACGTATAGAGCAGGCCGTGCTGAGGAACAGTCTGTTTCTGGGAAGGATGCATGACACCATGCATGCCCAGCTACAGATTCAGCGTGCAACTCTACAACGTATGATGCATGTAGAGTCAATGCTTGAATCCGTAGCTGGACATGCACAGGACGATGAGGGTGATGCTGATGACCCATAAGTGGAGGATCCGGAGATGCTCCAAGGGCGCAGATATGAATCTTCCATCCACATGTTACTTGGTTGGTTTTTCTTGTTGCCATTTGGCTGTTTGTTTTTTCTTGTGCCTTTTGCACTCTTTCACCTTGTCAAATGGCTCCAATGGGGCTGTGTTGGCCCTTGTCAACTCCCTCCAAGGACTGTGATGCACTCTTTTACCTTGTCAAATGGCTCCAATGGGGCTGTGTTGGCCCTTGTCAACTCCCTCCAAGGACTGTGATGCTCTCTTTCACCTTGTCAAATGGCTCCAATGGGGCTGTGTTGGCCCTTGTCAACTCCTTCCAAGGACTGTGATGCACTCTTTTACCTTGTCAAATGGCTCCAATCGGGCTGTGTTGTCCCTTGTCAACTCCCTCCAAGGACTGTGATGCACTCTTTTACCTTGTCAAATGGCTCCAATGGGGCTGTGTTGGCCCTTGTCAACTCCCTCCAAGGACTGTGATGCACTCTTTTACCTTGTAAAATGGCTCCAATGGGGCTGTGTTGGCCCTTGACAACTCCCTCCAAGGACTGTGATGCACTCTTTTACCTTGTCAAATGGCTCCAATGGGGCTGTGTTTGCCCTTGTCAACTCCCTCCAAGGACTATGATGCACTCTTTTACCTTGTCAAATGGCTCCAATGGGGCTGTGTTGGCTCTTGTCAACTCCCTCCAAGGACTGTAATTCACTGCACTCTTTTACCTTGTCAAATGGCTCCAATGGGGCTGTGTTGGCCCTTGTCAACTCCCTCCAAGGACTGTGATGCACTCTTTCACCTTGTCAAATGGCTCCAATGGGGCTGTGTTGGCCCTTGTCAACTCCCTCCAAGGACTGTGATGCACTCTTTTACCTTGTCAAATGGCTCCAATCGGGCTGTGTTGTCCCTTGTCAACTCCCTCCAAGGACTGTGATGCACTCTTTCACCTTGTCAAATAGCTCCAATGGGGCTGTGTTTGCCCTTGTCAACTCCCTCCAAGGACTGTGATCCACTCTTTTACCTTGTCAAATGGCTCCAATGGGGCTGTGCTGGCCCTTGTCAACTCTCTCCAAGGACTGTGATGCACTCTTTTACCTTGTCAAATGGCTCCAATGGGGCTGTGTTGGACCTTGACAACTCCCTCCAAGGACTGTGATGCACTCTTTCACCTTGTCAAATGGCTCCAATGGGGCTGTGTTGGCCCTTGTCAACTCCCTCCAAGGACTGTGATGTACTCTTTTACCTTGTCAAATGGCTCCAATGGGCTGTGTTTGCCCTTGTCAACTCCCTCCAAGGACTATGATGCACTCTTTTACCTTGTCAAATGGCTCCAATGGGGCTGTGTTGGCTCTTGTCAACTCCCTCCAAGGACTATAATTCACTGCACTCTTTTACCTTGTCAAATGGCTCCAATGGGGCTGTGTTGTCCTTTGTCAACTCCCTCCAAGGACTGTGATGCACTCTTTCACCTTGTCAAATGGCTCCAATGGGGCTGTGTTGGCCCTTGTCAACTCCCTCCAAGGACTGTGATGCACTCTTTCACCTTGTCAAATGGCTCCAATCGGGCTGTGTTGTCCCTTGTCAACTCCCTGCAAGGACTGTGATGCACTCTTTTACCTTGTCAAATAGCTCCAATGGGGCTGTGTTTGCCCTTGTCAACTCCCTCCAAGGACTGTGATCCACTCTTTTACCTTGTCAAATGGCTCCAATGGGGCTGTGTTGGCCCTTGTCAACTCCCTCCAAGGACTGTGATGCACTCTTTCACCTTGTCAAATTGCTCCAATGGGGCTGTGTTGGCCCTTGTCAACTCCCTCCAAGGACTGTGATGCACTCTTTCACCTTGTCAAATGGCTCCAATGGGGCTGTGTTGGCCCTTGTCAACTCCCTCCAAAGACTGTGATGCACTATGGCACCTTGTCAGATGGCTCCAATGGGGCTAATTTATCAATATGTTTTTTGTAACGTTATCTTATATCTTTATGTTTTATGACATAATAATAAAATACATGTCATTCCAATATTATTTGTTCTCTTTATTCATGTCATTGATTGAAATCTATAGTTTATGTGGTTAATCCTTAAAGGGACATGAAACCAAAAAATGGTCTTTCATGATTCATAAATATAATACAATTGTCAATAAATTTAATATTTACATCTCAAATTTAATTTGATTCATTTTCTTGATATACTTTTCATAAAGGTTTATCTTTGCAAGATTATGATTACTGAAGTTCTATATATACACTGCTGGTTGTATATATATATATATATATTCTTTGGCACATCCATGTGTTCATTTATAAACTATTCGTGAATTGATGCACCTTTAACAAATGATCCCAGGATGGTCAGCATCACTTAAAGGGACCTGAAATACAAACAATTAAGTTCAGGATTCACAGAGAGGATACTATTTACATCAAATTACAAATTTACATAGATTATCTAATGAGATAATCTATGTAAATTTGTAATTTGATGTAAATAGTATCCTCTCTGTGAATCCTGAACTTAATTGTTTGTATTTCATGTCCCTTTAAGTGATGCTGACCACAATTATTAAGGAATGGATATGCATTTCTAATGTATTTTTGTCCTTTTTACATCAACATGGACATATAATATTTGTTTAAACAGACTATTATTTGAATGTTGACATCACATGTATTCCAATTTCACTTATATCTATATACCCTATATATACCCTATATATGGATATCACCATCATATATACTTCCTTCAGATAGGGGTTGGTTGGATGGATAGTCCAGAGTAATTTAGTGGCCTAGACAGGCTGGACGTATATGGATACATACTGACTGCTCTAGCCCCTTGGGGCCATTTATTTAGTAGTCATTGAGTATACTGACGCTGAGGGGTCTTTACTATATGTATACTACTATAATCTTTACTATATGTATATTATGGCATCTTTACTATATGTATATTATGGCATCTTTCCAGATTTGGGTCATATGGGTTAAACATACATCATTATAGGTTGCTATGGATATCTTTATACAAAGTCTATATGATTGGATTAGGTGGTGATACTAAGGTCTGACATGCTGTTGGAGAGCGAAAAGATTTGATTTATGTGAACACACATTGATTAATTCTATCCTACTGGGCCATTTAAGCACATGCTAGTTGAGATAGTCTGGCTGAGTGACTTTTATCATATGTACTAATTTCTGTTGGCACATAGGGGCTATAGCATCACTCTGTCTTGACTTTAACATATCCCCTATTTATACATTAATATCTCATAATGTCTGATCAAATGCCTCTCAAAAAATAGGGGCGATGCCTGGATCAGATACACTATATATATATATTTTTTCATTATACTTACTAAGTTCCAGGTGTTTATTTTTTAATATGTCATAACGTTATGAGGCAATGCCCGGCAACAATTCCCATCTTTATTTTAAGTCTACAATTTTTAATTATTTTCTTTTCTTATTATTTGCACTTGGTTATTGCATTGATAAGATTAATAAGCATGGGCTTATTCATACACATACTACTCTTATGTGTTATTTTTGTTTAATGGTTGTCCACATGTTTAGTGCTATTGACCGTGGTTTAAAGAAACCATGACTACAGTTACCATGGCAATTGAAATACACTCACATACACGATCTGCCAGCGTGTTATATGATTATGGCGATCTGAATACATATGCACATTTGCACCGCCAGCTTTATTCACTAGTTGTGTTGCATTCACACATTGATACTAAGTTCGTTTTGGAAACATTATGTATAATTATGTTTGTTTGAATTAAATTTTGCAGTCTAAATACCATTGCCGAAAACCGGAAGTGAGGTAGTACAACTTCCGGTTGCGGCTTGCACTGTGGAATGCAATTTGCGTTCCACGCTCGAGATTTTTGGCGCACTTTCAGGAGGGCACTAGGTTTGTGTTTGATATTCGTACACTATAAAAGGTTTGATGTTTTGTCTGTTTTATATGCTGATGAAGGGGTTGGGAACCCCGAAAACGTTCCTCAATAAAAGGTTTTGTGGAAGTCCTGTGAGTGCATCCTTATCTTCCTGTATGCTTTATATACTTGCACCCAGGCTGTTAACTCGTGGTGGGCTGAGCTGGAAATTGGCTTGTATTATTTGGTGACCAGTGGAACCCCCTTGTTTTTTACTTACTTTTCCTACATCTCCAGCGCTTTTTCTTTGTGGGCTTTGTTGCCATCTGCTTTCTGGATTATCAACATTTAGTTATGATTTGACTTTTGCTTTCTGTCTGGTTCTTTCTACAAACTTACTGGACAATACTCATTTAATTTGGAATTTTTTCTCTTTTTTTATTTTTATTTAACAGTGAATTGACTTTCAATTTTTGTTGCCATACATTTGCAGGATAACATTTATTCTCCTCACGATTTGACTTTTCTTTTGCAATCAAATTTATTGGTAACAGCATGTCTACACCACTGACACAGGAGGAATCTATTTCTACTTTCCAGGTATTCAGGTTGAGGATTTAACCTGCCAGGCTGTGGCAGCATAGACAGGCACTGCATCATATACCCCAGATGATGCTATCCGGATCCTATTTGCACCCATCTCCAAGACCATTGGTGAGACCCCAGTTAACTTGTATCATACCTTACTTAAACTTAAGAAGAGAGAAGTTGATCTTACATTGCATGGTAGCTATCTATCTGATTACTTTAGGACAGGCCATATTCCACGTGGTTTTAGGGTTAATCACAATGTGCCCACTATAGGGCGAGACAATCCAGAGTTTAGAAAAAAAATGGTGTTTCATACTGAACAAATGTTCTTTAGACTTAATATTACTTGTTATTGAAGAGGTCACAGTGATTTTAAGTAAGGTCAAGATTGAAATAAAAACCTTTGAAAATACACATAATGTTACACTTACCAATGACCCTCAAGAAAATTGGTTATCTAAGATTAAATCTCAGATAGATAAATATCAGACAGATCTAATTACCTTTAAAAATAAGAAGTTAGAGACGGTCAATCAGGACTATACACAAGGAAAAGTATATAAATGGTTAACATCTACACAAGATGGCTTCCCCTCCAAAAGGGAGATTTCACCTTTCACAATTATCTGCAAACCAGATAAAGAGAGAGGCATTCCCAAAGGAGGAACAGGGTCAGGGATTTTACTCAAATCTGTTTGTGGTTCCCAAAAAAGAGGGAACCTTCAGACCAATTTTGGATCTAAAGATCTTAAACAAATTCCTCAGAGTGCCATCATTCAAGATGGAGACTATTCGTACCATCCTACCTATGATCCAGGAGGGTCAATACATGGCGGTCCTAAGGCCACGGGGCATAGCAGTGGCCCCTTATTTAGACAACATCCTGATTCAGGCATCAAACTTCCAAATTGCCAAGTCTCATACGGACATAGTGTTGGCATTTCTGAGGTCGCATGGGTGGAAGGTGAACGAGAAAAAGAGTTCTCTATCCCACCTCACAAGAGTTTCCTTCCTAGGGACTCTGATAGATTCTGTAGAAATGAAAATTTACCTGACGGAGTCCAGGTTATCAAAACTTCTAAATTCCTGCCGTGTTCTTTATTCCATTCCTCGCCCTTCGGTGGCTCTGTGCATGGAAGTAATAGGCTTAATGGTAGCGGCAATGGACATAGTGCCGTTTGCATGCCTACATCTCAGACTGCTGCAACTATGCATGCTCAGTCAGTGGAATGGGGATTACACAGATTTGTCCCCTTTACTGAATCTGGACCAAGAGACCAGGGATTCTCTTCTCTGGTGGCTATCTCGGGTCCATCTGTCCAAAGGTATGACCTTTCGCAGGCCAGATTGGACAATTGTAACGACAGATGCCAGCCTTCTAGGTTGGGGTGCAGTCTGGAACTTCCTGAAGCCTCAGGGATCGTGGACTCAGGAGGAGTCACTCCTTCCAATAAACATTCTGGAACTAAGAGCAATATTCAATGCTCTTCAGGCTTGGTCTCATCTAGCGACGATGAAGTTCATCAGATTTCAGAAGGACAACATCACAACTGTGGCTTACATCAACCATCAAGGGGGAACAAGGAGATAATTCACTGGGCAGAGATTCACTCTTGCCACCTATCAGCTATCCATATCCCAGGTGTAGAGAACTGGGAGGCTGATTTTCTAAGTCATCAGACTTTTCATCCGTGGGAGTGGGAACTCCATCCGGAGGTGTTTGCACAATTGGTTCTTCGTTGGGGTGAACCAGAACTGGATCTCATGTCGTCTCGCCAGAACGCCAAGCTTCCTTGTTATGGATCCAGGTCCAGGGACCCCAAGGCAACGCTGATAGATGCTCTAGCAGCACCATGCAGATAAGGTAGTTCTGCGTACCAAACCTGGGTTTTTACCTAAGGTGGTATCTAATAAGAATATCAATCAAGAGATTGTTGTTCCGTCTCTGTGTCCTAATCCTTCTTCAAAGAAGGAGCGTCTATTACACAATCTGGACATGTTTCGTGCTTTAAAGTTTTACTTACAAGCTACTAAAGATTTTCGTCAAACATCTGCTTTGTTTGTTGTCTACTTTGGACAGAGGAGAGGTCAAAAGGCTTCGGCAACCTCTCTTTCTTTTGGCTAAGAAGCATAATCCGCTTAGCCTATGAGACTGCTGGCCAGCAGCCTCCAGAAAGGATTACAGCTCATTCTACTAGAGCTGTGGCTTCCACATGGGCCTTTAAAAATGAGGCTTCTGTTGAACAGATTTGCAAGGCGGCGACTTGGTCTTCGCTTCATACTTTTTCAAAATTCTACAAATTTGATACTTTTGCTTCTTCGGAGGCTATTTTTGGGACAAAGGTTTTACAGGCAGTGGTACCTTCCGTTTAAGTACCTGCCTTGTCCCTCCCTTCATCCGTGTACTTTAGCTTTGGTATTGGTATCCCACAAGTAATGGATGATCCGTGGACTGGATACACCTTACAAGAGAAAACATAATTTATGCTTACCTGATAAATTTATTTCTCTTGTGGTGTATCCAGTCCACGGCCCGCCCTGTCATTTTAAGGCAGGTATTTTTTAATTTTAAACTACAGTCACCACTGCACCCTATGGTTTCTCCTTTCTCTGCTTGTTTTCGATCGAATGACTGGATATGGTAGTGAGGGGAGGAACTATATAGACAGCTCTGCTGTGGGTGTCGTCTTGCAACTTCCTGTTGGGAATGAGAATATCCCACAAGTAATGGATGATCCGTGGACTGGATACACCACAAGAGAAATAAATTTATCAGGTAAGCATAAATTATGTTTTTATACACTAAAGCTGGTAAAGTGGATCATTGTGAATCAATTAAAGGGGAGAACATGTTTGAGTAAACTGTCCCTTTAATGGTTTATGTCTCAAGAACATATTTAATGTCTTCGAGATAGAATATTTAATTATAATAATGATTTGTCTTTATTATTACAATGTATCTTTTGCTCTCTTTTTATTATGTTCTGTAATTATCATTAATATTCGTTTTTTTATTTATTTTAGGTTGTGACTCAGCATAACTGACCCTAGAGGCTCTAGCACGTATAGAGCAGGCCGTGCTGAGGAACAGTCTGTTTCTGGGAAGGATGCATGACACCATGCATGCCCAGCTACAGATTCAGCGTGCAACTCTACAACGTATGATGCATGTAGAGTCAATGCTTGAATCCGTAGCTGGACATGCACAGGACGATGAGGGTGATGCTGATGACCCATAAGTGGAGGATCCGGAGATGCTCCAAGGGCGCAGATATGAATCTTCCATCCACATGTTACTTGGTTGGTTTTTCTTGTTGCCATTTGGCTGTTTGTTTTTTCTTGTGCCTTTTGCACTCTTTCACCTTGTCAAATGGCTCCAATGGGGCTGTGTTGGCCCTTGTCAACTCCCTCCAAGGACTGTGATGCACTCTTTTACCTTGTCAAATGGCTCCAATGGGGCTGTGTTGGCCCTTGTCAACTCCCTCCAAGGACTGTGATGCTCTCTTTCACCTTGTCAAATGGCTCCAATGGGGCTGTGTTGGCCCTTGTCAACTCCTTCCAAGGACTGTGATGCACTCTTTTACCTTGTCAAATGGCTCCAATCGGGCTGTGTTGTCCCTTGTCAACTCCCTCCAAGGACTGTGATGCACTCTTTTACCTTGTCAAATGGCTCCAATGGGGCTGTGTTGGCCCTTGTCAACTCCCTCCAAGGACTGTGATGCACTCTTTTACCTTGTCAAATGGCTCCAATGGGGCTGTGTTGGCCCTTGACAACTCCCTCCAAGGACTGTGATGCACTCTTTTACCTTGTCAAATGGCTCCAATGGGGCTGTGTTTGCCCTTGTCAACTCCCTCCAAGGACTATGATGCACTCTTTTACCTTGTCAAATGGCTCCAATGGGGCTGTGTTGGCTCTTGTCAACTCCCTCCAAGGACTGTAATTCACTGCACTCTTTTACCTTGTCAAATGGCTCCAATGGGGCTGTGTTGGCCCTTGTCAACTCCCTCCAAGGACTGTGATGCACTCTTTCACCTTGTCAAATGGCTCCAATGGGGCTTTGTTGGCCCTTGTCAACTCCCTCCAAGGACTGTGATGCACTCTTTTACCTTGTCAAATGGCTCCAATCGGGCTGTGTTGTCCCTTGTCAACTCCCTCCAAGGACTGTGATGCACTCTTTCACCTTGTCAAATAGCTCCAATGGGGCTGTGTTTGCCCTTGTCAACTCCCTCCAAGGACTGTGATCCACTCTTTTACCTTGTCAAATGGCTCCAATGGGGCTGTGCTGGCCCTTGTCAACTCTCTCCAAGGACTGTGATGCACTCTTTTACCTTGTCAAATGGCTCCAATGGGGCTGTGTTGGACCTTGACAACTCCCTCCAAGGACTGTGATGCACTCTTTCACCTTGTCAAATGGCTCCAATGGGGCTGTGTTGGCCCTTGTCAACTCCCTCCAAGGACTGTGATGTACTCTTTTACCTTGTCAAATGGCTCCAATGGGCTGTGTTTGCCCTTGTCAACTCCCTCCAAGGACTATGATGCACTCTTTTACCTTGTCAAATGGCTCCAATGGGGCTGTGTTGGCTCTTGTCAACTCCCTCCAAGGACTATAATTCACTGCACTCTTTCACCTTGTCAAATGGGGCTGTGTTGGCCTTTGTCAACTCCCTCCAAGGACTGTGATGCACTCTTTCACCTTGTCAAATGGCTCCAATGGGGCTGTGTTGGCCCTTGTCAACTCCCTCCAAGGACTGTGATGCACTCTTTTACCTTGTCAAATGGCTCCAATCGGGCTGTGTTGTCCCTTGTCAACTCCCTGCAAGGACTGTGATGCACTCTTTTACCTTGTCAAATAGCTCCAATGGGGCTGTGTTTGCCCTTGTCAACTCCCTCCAAGGACTGTGATCCACTCTTTTACCTTGTCAAATGGCTCCAATGGGGCTGTGTTGGCCCTTGTCAACTCCCTCCAAGGACTGTGATGCACTCTTTCACCTTGTCAAATTGCTCCAATGGGGCTGTGTTGGCCCTTGTCAACTCCCTCCAAGGACTGTGATGCACTCTTTCACCTTGTCAAATGGCTCCAATGGGGCTGTGTTGGCCCTTGTCAACTCCCTCCAAAGACTGTGATGCACTATGGCACCTTGTCAGATGGCTCCAATGGGGCTAATTTATCAATATGTTTTTTTGTAACGTTATCTTATATCTTTATGTTTTATGACATAATAATAAAATACATGTCATTCCAATATTATTTGTTCTCTTTATTCATGTCATTGATTGAAATCTATAGTTTATGTGGTTAATCCTTAAAGGGACATGAAACCAAAAAATGGTCTTTCATGATTCATAAATATAATACAATTGTCAATAAATTTAATATTTACATCTCAAATTTAATTTGATTCATTTTCTTGATATACTTTTCATAAAGGTTTATCTTTGCAAGATTATGATTACTGAAGTTCTATATATACACTGCTGGTTGTATATATATATATATATTCTTTGGCACATCCATGTGTTCATTTATAAACTATTCGTGAATTGATGCACCTTTAACAAATGATCCCAGGATGGTCAGCATCACTTCAAGGGACATGAAATACAAACAATTAAGTTCAGGATTCACAGAGAGGATACTATTTACATCAAATTACAAATTTACATAGATTATCTCATTAGATAATCTATGTAAATTTGTAATTTGATGTAAATAGTATCCTCTCTGTGAATCCTGAACTTAATTGTTTGTATTTCATGTCCCTTTAAGTGATGCTGACCACAATTCTTAAGGAATGGATATGCATTTCTAATGTATTTTTGTCCTTTTTACATCAACATGGACATATAATATTTGTTTAAACAGACTATTATTTGAATGTTGACATCACATGTATTCCAATTTCACTTATATCTATATACCCTATATATACCCTATATATGGATATCACCATCATATATACTTCCTTCAGATAGGGGTTGGTTGGATGGATAGTCCAGAGTAATTTAGTGGCCTAGACAGGCTGGACGTATATGGATACATACTGACTGCTCTAGCCCCTTGGGGCCATTTATTTAGTAGTCATTGAGTATACTGACGCTGAGGGGTCTTTACTATATGTATACTACTATAATCTTTACTATATGTATATTATGGCATCTTTACTATATGTATATTATGGCATCTTTCCAGATTTGGGTCATATGGGTTAAACATACATCATTATAGGTTGCTATGGATATCTTTATACAAAGTCTATATGATTGGATTAGGTGGTGATACTAAGGTCTGACATGCTGTTGGAGAGCGAAAAGATTTGATTTATGTGAACACACATTGATTAATTCTATCCTACTGGGCCATTTAAGCACATGCTAGTTGAGATAGTCTGGCTGAGTGACTTTTATCATATGTACTAATTTCTGTTGGCACATAGGGGCTATAGCATCACTCTGTCTTGACTTTAACATATCCCCTATTTATACATTAATATCTCATAATGTCTGATCAAATGCCTCTCAAAAAATAGGGGCGATGCCTGGATCAGATACACTATATATATATATTTTTTCATTATACTTACTAAGTTCCAGGTGTTTATTTTTTAATATGTCATAACGTTATGAGGCAATGCCCGGCAACAATTCCCATCTTTATTTTAAGTCTACAATTTTTAATTATTTTCTTTTCTTATTATTTGCACTTGGTTATTGCATTGATAAGATTAATAAGCATGGGCTTATTCATACACATACTACTCTTATGTGTTATTTTTGTTTAATGGTTGTCCACATGTTTAGTGCTATTGACCGTGGTTTAAAGAAACCATGACTACAGTTACCATGGCAATTGAAATACACTCACATACACGATCTGCCAGCGTGTTATATGATTATGGCGATCTGAATACATATGCACATTTGCACCGCCAGCTTTATTCACTAGTTGTGTTGCATTCACACATTGATACTAAGTTCGTTTTGGAAACATTATGTATAATTATGTTTGTTTGAATTAAATTTTGCAGTCTAAATACCATTGCCGAAAACCGGAAGTGAGGTAGTACAACTTCCGGTTGCGGCTTGCACTGTGGAATGCAATTTGCGTTCCACGCTCGAGATTTTTGGCGCACTTTCAGGAGGGCACTAGGTTTGTGTTTGATATTCGTACACTATAAAAGGTTTGATGTTTTGTCTGTTTTATATGCTGATGAAGGGGTTGGGAACCCCGAAAACGTTCCTCAATAAAAGGTTTTGTGGAAGTCCTGTGAGTGCATCCTTATCTTCCTGTATGCTTTATATACTTGCACCCAGGCTGTTAACTCGTGGTGGGCTGAGCTGGAAATTGGCTTGTATTATTTGGTGACCAGTGGAACCCCCTTGTTTTTTACTTACTTTTCCTACATCTCCAGCGCTTTTTCTTTGTGGGCTTTGTTGCCATCTGCTTTCTGGATTATCAACATTTAGTTATGATTTGACTTTTGCTTTCTGTCTGGTTCTTTCTACAAACTTACTGGACAATACTCATTTAATTTGGAATTTTTTCTCTTTTTTTATTTTTATTTAACAGTGAATTGACTTTCAATTTTTGTTGCCATACATTTGCAGGATAACATTTATTCTCCTCACGATTTGACTTTTCTTTTGCAATCAAATTTATTGGTAACAGCATGTCTACACCACTGACACAGGAGGAATCTATTTCTACTTTCCAGGTATTCAGGTTGAGGATTTAACCTGCCAGGCTGTGGCAGCATAGACAGGCACTGCATCATATACCCCAGATGATGCTATCCGGATCCTATTTGCACCCATCTCCAAGACCATTGGTGAGACCCCAGTTAACTTGTATCATACCTTACTTAAACTTAAGAAGAGAGAAGTTGATCTTACATTGCATGGTAGCTATCTATCTGATTACTTTAGGACAGGCCATATTCCACGTGGTTTTAGGGTTAATCACAATGTGCCCACTATAGGGCGAGACAATCCAGAGTTTAGAAAAAAAATGGTGTTTCATACTGAACAAATGTTCTTTAGACTTAATATTACTTGTTATTGAAGAGGTCACAGTGATTTTAAGTAAGGTCAAGATTGAAATAAAAACCTTTGAAAATACACATAATGTTACACTTACCAATGACCCTCAAGAAAATTGGTTATCTAAGATTAAATCTCAGATAGATAAATATCAGACAGATCTAATTACCTTTAAAAATAAGAAGTTAGAGACGGTCAATCAGGACTATACACAAGGAAAAGTATATAAATGGTTAACATCTACACAAGATGGCTTCCCCTCCAAAAGGGAGATTTCACCTTTCACAATTATCTGCAAACCAGATAAAGAGAGAGGCATTCCCAAAGGAGGAACAGGGTCAGGGATTTTACTCAAATCTGTTTGTGGTTCCCAAAAAAGAGGGAACCTTCAGACCAATTTTGGATCTAAAGATCTTAAACAAATTCCTCAGAGTGCCATCATTCAAGATGGAGACTATTCGTACCATCCTACCTATGATCCAGGAGGGTCAATACATGGCGGTCCTAAGGCCACGGGGCATAGCAGTGGCCCCTTATTTAGACAACATCCTGATTCAGGCATCAAACTTCCAAATTGCCAAGTCTCATACGGACATAGTGTTGGCATTTCTGAGGTCGCATGGGTGGAAGGTGAACGAGAAAAAGAGTTCTCTATCCCACCTCACAAGAGTTTCCTTCCTAGGGACTCTGATAGATTCTGTAGAAATGAAAATTTACCTGACGGAGTCCAGGTTATCAAAACTTCTAAATTCCTGCCGTGTTCTTTATTCCATTCCTCGCCCTTCGGTGGCTCTGTGCATGGAAGTAATAGGCTTAATGGTAGCGGCAATGGACATAGTGCCGTTTGCATGCCTACATCTCAGACCGCTGCAACTATGCATGCTCAGTCAGTGGAATGGGGATTACACAGATTTGTCCCCTTTACTGAATCTGGACCAAGAGACCAGGGATTCTCTTCTCTGGTGGCTATCTCGGGTCCATCTGTCCAAAGGTATGACCTTTCGCAGGCCAGATTGGACAATTGTAACGACAGATGCCAGCCTTCTAGGTTGGGGTGCAGTCTGGAACTTCCTGAAGCCTCAGGGATCGTGGACTCAGGAGGAGTCACTCCTTCCAATAAACATTCTGGAACTAAGAGCAATATTCAATGCTCTTCAGGCTTGGTCTCATCTAGCGACGATGAAGTTCATCAGATTTCAGAAGGACAACATCACAACTGTGGCTTACATCAACCATCAAGGGGGAACAAGGAGATAATTCACTGGGCAGAGATTCACTCTTGCCACCTATCAGCTATCCATATCCCAGGTGTAGAGAACTGGGAGGCTGATTTTCTAAGTCATCAGACTTTTCATCCGTGGGAGTGGGAACTCCATCCGGAGGTGTTTGCACAATTGGTTCTTCGTTGGGGTGAACCAGAACTGGATCTCATGTCGTCTCGCCAGAACGCCAAGCTTCCTTGTTATGGATCCAGGTCCAGGGACCCCAAGGCAACGCTGATAGATGCTCTAGCAGCACCATGCAGATAAGGTAGTTCTGCGTACCAAACCTGGGTTTTTACCTAAGGTGGTATCTAATAAGAATATCAATCAAGAGATTGTTGTTCCGTCTCTGTGTCCTAATCCTTCTTCAAAGAAGGAGCGTCTATTACACAATCTGGACATGTTTCGTGCTTTAAAGTTTTACTTACAAGCTACTAAAGATTTTCGTCAAACATCTGCTTTGTTTGTTGTCTACTTTGGACAGAGGAGAGGTCAAAAGGCTTCGGCAACCTCTCTTTCTTTTGGCTAAGAAGCATAATCCGCTTAGCCTATGAGACTGCTGGCCAGCAGCCTCCAGAAAGGATTACAGCTCATTCTACTAGAGCTGTGGCTTCCACATGGGCCTTTAAAAATGAGGCTTCTGTTGAACAGATTTGCAAGGCGGCGACTTGGTCTTCGCTTCATACTTTTTCAAAATTCTGCAAATTTGATACTTTTGCTTCTTCGGAGGCTATTTTTGGGACAAAGGTTTTACAGGCAGGGATACCTTCCGTTTAAATACCTGCCTTGTCCCTCCCTTCATCCGTGTACTTTAGCTTTGGTATTGGTATCCCACAAGTAATGGATGATCCGTGGACTGGATACACCTTACAAGAGAAAACATAATTTATGCTTACCTGATAAATTTATTTCTCTTGTGGTGTATCCAGTCCACGGCCCGCCCTGTCATTTTAAGGCAGGTATTTTTTAATTTTAAACTACAGTCACCACTGCACCCTATGGTTTCTCCTTTCTCTGCTTGTTTTCGATCGAATGACTGGATATGGTAGTGAGGGGAGGAACTATATAGACAGCTCTGCTGTGGGTGTCGTCTTGCAACTTCCTGTTGGGAATGAGAATATCCCACAAGTAATGGATGATCCGTGGACTGGATACACCACAAGAGAAATAAATTTATCAGGTAAGCATAAATTATGTTTTTATACACTAAAGCTGGTAAAGTGGATCATTGTGAATCAATTAAAGGGGAGAACATGTTTGAGTAAACTGTCCCTTTAATGGTTTATGTCTCAAGAACATATTTAATGTCTTCGAGATAGAATATTTAATTATAATAATGATTTGTCTTTATTATTACAATGTATCTTTTGCTCTCTTTTTATTATGTTCTGTAATTATCATTAATATTCGTTTTTTTTTATTTATTTTAGGTTGTGACTCAGCATAACTGACCCTAGAGGCTCTAGCACGTATAGAGCAGGCCGTGCTGAGGAACAGTCTGTTTCTGGGAAGGATGCATGACACCATGCATGCCCAGCTACAGATTCAGCGTGCAACTCTACAACGTATGATGCATGTAGAGTCAATGCTTGAATCCGTAGCTGGACATGCACAGGACGATGAGGGTGATGCTGATGACCCATAAGTGGAGGATCCGGAGATGCTCCAAGGGCGCAGATATGAATCTTCCATCCACATGTTACTTGGTTGGTTTTTCTTGTTGCCATTTGGCTGTTTGTTTTTTCTTGTGCCTTTTGCACTCTTTCACCTTGTCAAATGGCTCCAATGGGGCTGTGTTGGCCCTTGTCAACTCCCTCCAAGGACTGTGATGCACTCTTTTACCTTGTCAAATGGCTCCAATGGGGCTGTGTTGGCCCTTGTCAACTCCCTCCAAGGACTGTGATGCTCTCTTTCACCTTGTCAAATGGCTCCAATGGGGCTGTGTTGGCCCTTGTCAACTCCTTCCAAGGACTGTGATGCACTCTTTTACCTTGTCAAATGGCTCCAATCGGGCTGTGTTGTCCCTTGTCAACTCCCTCCAAGGACTGTGATGCACTCTTTTACCTTGTCAAATGGCTCCAATGGGGCTGTGTTGGCCCTTGTCAACTCCCTCCAAGGACTGTGATGCACTCTTTTACCTTGTCAAATGGCTCCAATGGGGCTGTGTTGGCCCTTGACAACTCCCTCCAAGGACTGTGATGCACTCTTTTACCTTGTCAAATGGCTCCAATGGGGCTGTGTTTGCCCTTGTCAACTCCCTCCAAGGACTATGATGCACTCTTTTACCTTGTCAAATGGCTCCAATGGGGCTGTGTTGGCTCTTGTCAACTCCCTCCAAGGACTGTAATTCACTGCACTCTTTTACCTTGTCAAATGGCTCCAATGGGGCTGTGTTGGCCCTTGTCAACTCCCTCCAAGGACTGTGATGCACTCTTTCACCTTGTCAAATGGCTCCAATGGGGCTGTGTTGGCCCTTGTCAACTCCCTCCAAGGACTGTGATGCACTCTTTTACCTTGTCAAATGGCTCCAATCGGGCTGTGTTGTCCCTTGTCAACTCCCTCCAAGGACTGTGATGCACTCTTTCACCTTGTCAAATAGCTCCAATGGGGCTGTGTTTGCCCTTGTCAACTCCCTCCAAGGACTGTGATCCACTCTTTTACCTTGTAAAATGGCTCCAATGGGGCTGTGCTGGCCCTTGTCAACTCTCTCCAAGGACTGTGATGCACTCTTTTACCTTGTCAAATGGCTCCAATGGGGCTGTGTTGGACCTTGACAACTCCCTCCAAGGACTGTGATGCACTCTTTCACCTTGTCAAATGGCTCCAATGGGGCTGTGTTGGCCCTTGTCAACTCCCTCCAAGGACTGTGATGTACTCTTTTACCTTGTCAAATGGCTCCAATGGGCTGTGTTTGCCCTTGTCAACTCCCTCCAAGGACTGTGATGCACTCTTTTACCTTGTCAAATGGCTCCAATGGGGCTGTGTTGGCTCTTGTCAACTCCCTCCAAGGACTATAATTCACTGCACTCTTTTACCTTGTCAAATGGCTCCAATGGGGCTGTGTTGTCCTTTGTCAACTCCCTCCAAGGACTGTGATGCACTCTTTCACCTTGTCAAATGGCTCCAATGGGGCTGTGTTGGCCCTTGTCAACTCCCTCCAAGGACTGTGATGCACTCTTTTACCTTGTCAAATGGCTCCAATCGGGCTGTGTTGTCCCTTGTCAACTCCCTGCAAGGACTGTGATGCACTCTTTTACCTTGTCAAATAGCTCCAATGGGGCTGTGTTTGCCCTTGTCAACTCCCTCCAAGGACTGTGATCCACTCTTTTACCTTGTCAAATGGCTCCAATGGGGCTGTGTTGGCCCTTGTCAACTCCCTCCAAGGACTGTGATGCACTCTTTCACCTTGTCAAATGGCTCCAATGGGGCTGTGTTGGCCCTTGTCAACTCCCTCCAAAGACTGTGATGCACTCTTTCACCTTGTCAAATGGCTCCAATGGGGCTGTGTTGGCCCTTGTCAACTCCCTCCAAAGACTGTGATGCACTATGGCACCTTGTCAGATGGCTCCAATGGGGCTAATTTATCAATATGTTTTTTTGTAACGTTATCTTATATCTTTATGTTTTATGACATAATAATAAAATACATGTCATTCCAATATTATTTGTTCTCTTTATTCATGTCATTGATTGAAATCTATAGTTTATGTGGTTAATCCTTAAAGGGACATGAAACCAAAAAATGGTCTTTCATGATTCATAAATATAATACAATTGTCAATAAATTTAATATTTACATCTCAAATTTAATTTGATTCATTTTCTTGATATACTTTTCATAAAGGTTTATCTTTGCAAGATTATGATTACTGAAGTTCTATATATACACTGCTGGTTGTATATATATATATATTCTTTGGCACATCCATGTGTTCATTTATAAACTATTCGTGAATTGATGCACCTTTAACAAATGATCCCAGGATGGTCAGCATCACTTAAAGGGACATGAAATACAAACAATTAAGTTCAGGATTCACAGAGAGGATACTATTTACATCAAATTACAAATTTACATAGATTATCTAATGAGATAATCTATGTAAATTTGTAATTTGATGTAAATAGTATCCTCTCTGTGAATCCTGAACTTAATTGTTTGTATTTCATGTCCCTTTAAGTGATGCTGACCACAATTATTAAGGAATGGATATGCATTTCTAATGTATTTTTGTCCTTTTTACATCAACATGGACATATAATATTTGTTTAAACAGACTATTATTTGAATGTTGACATCACATGTATTCCAATTTCACTTATATCTATATACCCTATATATACCCTATATATGGATATCACCATCATATATACTTCCTTCAGATAGGGGTTGGTTGGATGGATAGTCCAGAGTAATTTAGTGGCCTAGACAGGCTGGACGTATATGGATACATACTGACTGCTCTAGCCCCTTGGGGCCATTTATTTAGTAGTCATTGAGTATACTGACGCT
Source organism: Bombina bombina (assembly GCF_027579735.1). Classification (NCBI taxonomy): domain Eukaryota; kingdom Metazoa; phylum Chordata; class Amphibia; order Anura; family Bombinatoridae; genus Bombina; species Bombina bombina. The sequence goes on from NC_069509.1 coordinate 99,389,133, forward strand.
GAGGGGTCTTTACTATATGTATACTACTATAATCTTTACTATATGTATATTATGGCATCTTTACTATATGTATATTATGGCATCTTTCCAGATTTGGGTCATATGGGTTAAACATACATCATTATAGGTTGCTATGGATATCTTTATACAAAGTCTATATGATTGGATTAGGTGGTGATACTAAGGTCTGACATGCTGTTGGAGAGCGAAAAGATTTGATTTATGTGAACACACATTGATTAATTCTATCCTACTGGGCCATTTAAGCACATGCTAGTTGAGATAGTCTGGCTGAGTGACTTTTATCATATGTACTAATTTCTGTTGGCACATAGGGGCTATAGCATCACTCTGTCTTGACTTTAACATATCCCCTATTTATACATTAATATCTCATAATGTCTGATCAAATGCCTCTCAAAAAATAGGGGCGATGCCTGGATCAGATACACTATATATATATATTTTTTCATTATACTTACTAAGTTCCAGGTGTTTATTTTTTAATATGTCATAACGTTATGAGGCAATGCCCGGCAACAATTCCCATCTTTATTTTAAGTCTACAATTTTTAATTATTTTCTTTTCTTATTATTTGCACTTGGTTATTGCATTGATAAGATTAATAAGCATGGGCTTATTCATACACATACTACTCTTATGTGTTATTTTTGTTTAATGGTTGTCCACATGTTTAGTGCTATTGACCGTGGTTTAAAGAAACCATGACTACAGTTACCATGGCAATTGAAATACACTCACATACACGATCTGCCAGCGTGTTATATGATTATGGCGATCTGAATACATATGCACATTTGCACCGCCAGCTTTATTCACTAGTTGTGTTGCATTCACACATTGATACTAAGTTCGTTTTGGAAACATTATGTATAATTATGTTTGTTTGAATTCAATTTTGCAGTCTAAATACCATTGCCGAAAACCGGAAGTGAGGTAGTACAACTTCCGGTTGCGGCTGCACTGTGGAATGCAATTTGCGTTCCACGCTCGAGATTTTTGGCGCACTTTCAGGAGGGCACTAGGTTTGTGTTTGATATTCGTACACTATAAAATGTTTGATGTTTTGTCTGTTTTATATGCTGATGAAGGGGTTGGGAACCCCGAAAACGTTCCTCAATAAAAGGTTTTGTGGAAGTCCTGTGAGTGCATCCTTATCTTCCTGTATGCTTTATATACTTGCACCCAGGCTGTTAACTCGTGGTGGGCTGAGCTGGAAATTGGCTTGTATTATTTGGTGACCAGTGGAACCCCCTTGTTTTTTACTTACTTTTCCTACATCTCCAGCGCTTTTTCTTTGTGGGCTTTGTTGCCATCTGCTTTCTGGATTATCAACATTTAGTTATGATTTGACTTTTGCTTTCTGTCTGGTTCTTTCTACAAACTTACTGGACAATACTCATTTAATTTGGAATTTTTTCTCTTTTTTTATTTTTATTTAACAGTGAATTGACTTTCAATTTTTGTTGCCATACATTTGCAGGATAACATTTATTCTCCTCACGATTTGACTTTTCTTTTGCAATCAAATTTATTGGTAACAGCATGTCTACACCACTGACACAGGAGGAATCTATTTCTACTTTCCAGGTATTCAGGTTGAGGATTTAACCTGCCAGGCTGTGGCAGCATAGACAGGCACTGCATCATATACCCCAGATGATGCTATCCGGATCCTATTTGCACCCATCTCCAAGACCATTGGTGAGACCCCAGTTAACTTGTATCATACCTTACTTAAACTTAAGAAGAGAGAAGTTGATCTTACATTGCATGGTAGCTATCTATCTGATTACTTTAGGACAGGCCATATTCCACGTGGTTTTAGGGTTAATCACAATGTGCCCACTATAGGGCGAGACAATCCAGAGTTTAGAAAAAAAATGGTGTTTCATACTGAACAAATGTTCTTTAGACTTAATATTACTTGTTATTGAAGAGGTCACAGTGATTTTAAGTAAGGTCAAGATTGAAATAAAAACCTTTGAAAATACACATAATGTTACACTTACCAATGACCCTCAAGAAAATTGGTTATCTAAGATTAAATCTCAGATAGATAAATATCAGACAGATCTAATTACCTTTAAAAATAAGAAGTTAGAGACGGTCAATCAGGACTATACACAAGGAAAAGTATATAAATGGTTAACATCTACACAAGACACTAAAACCAGGAGGAGACAGAGATTTAGATGGGTTCATTTTGATACAGTAGACACAAGTGGGGGAGAATCCACAGATACTGACAGGAACCCCTCTAACACTTCCCTTACTCCACCTAGTACATATAGACATCAAAATCAGTTTTCTAGTCATGAATCTAGAACACAATCTATACCCAACCATTTTTTAGGGGTAACTACCCGCTCTCAGGGTGGGGGCGGCATCACAGACCCCATATTAGGCAGGCGGGGCATCAGACACTGACCCCCCAGACGCCCACGACAGAGGACATAGTTATAAATTTGAGTACACACACCCTTCTCAATAAAGGGTTGTCATTTGTGCCTAGCACAACTCTATCTGAATTTGATCTCAAGCTAGATCTGTATAAATTGAACAAATCTCTGAAAGTTAAGGAATTTTTTCAAAACACTACATCTACTTCATCTAAAACTCAGGTAGAACTTAAATGTAAAATACCAAGTAGTTTTGAACCAATCAACAGTAGTCCTAGTACTAAGAAATTTCTTAGACTAGTTACCCAAGAATTGGAAACAGCTAGAACTAATTCCTTATGGAAACACAATCTTTCCAGGGATGAACGCAATGCGATTAAGACACTTCAAGATGACCCTTCTATCGTTATCAGGCCCGCCGATAAGGGCGGGGCCATTGTTATGTTGAACTATAGTGATTATAGATCAGACATTTTGACACAATTGACAGATGCCCTGACCTACACACAGTTACTTAATGATCCCACTATGAGATTTAAAACACAGTTGGATGGTTTGATCGCATTGGGGTTCGAACAGGGGTTTCTGTCCGAACACATTCGTGATTTTTGCACCACTTCTTGTCCTAAAACACCTATTTTATATTCTATTCCCAAGATCCACAAGACGTTGGACCATCCACCAGGCCGGCCCATTGTGTCGGCCAGAGATTCGCTGACACAACCTATAGCGCAATTTGTGGATGTGTTATTGCAACCAGTGGTGAGGGAAATACGCTCATATATCATGGACACCAGTGATTTTATCTGCAAGATACGGACTGTTGACGTCCAGCAGGACGATTTGTTGGTCTGTTTGGACGTCAACAGTCTGTATACTAATATTCCCCATGTTGAGGGTCTTAAAGCGGTACAGGAACATATCACAGGTAACCCCTTGTATGAGGGTCCCCCAGTGGAATACTTTCTATCTTTAATTGAATACTGTCTGTATAAAAATTACTTTCGATTCGAAAGTAAGTTTTATCTGCAAATAGCCGGCACGGCCATGGGTTCCTCCATGGCCCCCTCATACGCCAACATTTACATGTCTCAATTTGAAAACTTCTATCTGTGGAATGTTTCCAATCCATCTATTATCTGTTATTACAGATATATTGATGACATCTTCATGGTGTGGCGGGGGGGCCTGGAGGAACTCCAAGAATGGTTTGAAGTGTATAACACGGCTACTAGCAATGTGAGATTCAAAATGACCGTCAATGAACAAACTATAAATTTTCTTGATTTGACTGTCTTTAAGAATGCACAAAGGCTAAGTACTACCTTATATCACAAGCAGACAGATCGAAATTCCATACTAAGAGCTGACAGTTGCCACCCCCCAGCCTTATTAAAGGGCATAGTAAAATCACAGTTCATCAGAACCATGAGAAATAATTCTGATGTTACTACTGGGCTCTCCCAATTGGCAGGAGTGGGTGAGAGATTCCGTGACAGGGGTTACAAAGCATTGGTTATTCAAGACACCATGACTACTGTGTCTACATTGACACAAAATGAATTGATCAAGCCTACATCAAAGAGAGATACAAGTAACAAACGAATCATGTCCACTACGTTCACTCCAGCAACCAAAAATACAGGCCGTATCTTACACCACCATTGGCCCATAATGTCCTCTGATCCGAAACTACCATTTACTCAGCACTTGCAACCTATGGTAGGCTTCAAGAGGGGCACTAATCTCAAGGATCTTTTAATGAAAACCGACCCGAAACAAAGCTACACATCTGGCACCACACGGAACATCAAAGGCTCCTATCGATGTCTGGGTTGTACAACCTGTAACAATCTAGTAAGCACTAGAACTTTCCACCACCCCCATACCAACCGGAGATATGTTATTAAGCATTCAATTACATGTACTACTACACATATAGTATATCTACTGTTTTGTCCATGCTCGTGCTTTTATGTGGGAAAAACCTCTGGCACGTTACGCGAACGCATGGCAAACCACCGACATGCAATAAGTACTGCATTGAAACATGGAGACTCTGAACAACTGGTGGCACGTCATTGTGCCAATCAAGGCCACCCTGTTTCCTCTATACGTTATATTTTGATTGACCATATACCTCCATTGGATCAAGGAGGAGATCGAAACAAAGCACTCCTTCAATGTGAAACCCAGTGGATGTTCAAACTGGGAACTATACAACCAAGAGCATTGAACACCATGCCGGATTTTAAGAGCCTCATGTGATCCCATAGGGTAGTGCTACTTACTTGGGTACAACCTAGGGGTACTGTGGCTCTGTTTACTTCCAAGTCCCCTTTCTCCTGGGAGGGAGGGAGGCTCGTTACTTACGACACAACAAAGTGGTAGTATCTGCTCCCATCTCTGTTTGTGGAAGCCTGGCCCTACAGGTCTAGTTACCCATTTTGCACGAATTACCCTATATATGGATATCACCATCATATATACCTTCTTCAGATAGGGGTTGGTTGGATGGATAGTCCAGAGTAATTTAGTGGCCTAGACAGGCTGGACGTATATGGATACATACTGACTGCTCTAGCCCCTTGGGGCCATTTATTTAGTAGTCATTGAGTATACCGACACTGAGGGGTCTTTACTATATGTATACTACTATAATCTTTACTATATGTATATTATGGCATATTTACTATATGTATATTATGGCATCTTTCCAGATTTGGGTCATATGGGTTAAACATACATCATTATAGGTTGCTATGGATATCTTTATACAAAGTCTATATGATTGGATTAGGTGGTGATACTAAGGTCTGACAGGCTGTTGGAGAGCGAAGAGATTTGATTTATGTGAACACACATTGATTAATTCTATCCTACTGGGCCATTTAAGCACATGCTAGTCGAGATAGTCTGGCTGAGTGACTTTTATCAATTGTACTAATTTCTGTTGGCACATAGGGGCTATAGCATCACTCTGTCTTGGCTTTAACATATCCCCTATTTATACATTAATATCTCATAATGTCTGATCAAATGCCTCTCAAAAAATAGGGGCGATGCCAGGATCAGATACACTATATATATATATATATATATATATATATATATATATATATATATATATATATATATATATATATTTTTTTTTTTTCATTATACTTACTAAGTTCCAGGTGTTTATTTTTTAATATGTCATAACGTTATGAGTCAATGCCCGGCAATAATTCCCATCTTTATTTTAAGTCTACAATTTTTAATTATTTTCTTTTCTTATTATTTGCACTTGGTTATTGCATTGATAAGATTAATAAGCATGGGCTTATTCATACACATACTACTCTTATGTGTTATTTTTGTTTAATGGTTGTCCACATGTTTAGTGCTATTGACCGTGGTTTAAAGAAACCATGACTACAGTTACCATGGCAATTGAAATACACTCACATACACGATCTGCCAGCGTGTTATATGATTATGGCGATCTGAATACATATGCACATTTGCACCGCCAGCTTGATTCACTAGTTGTGTCGCATTCACACATTGATACTAAGTTCGTTTGGGAAACATTATGTATAATTATGTTTGTTTGAATTCAATTTTGCAGTCTAAATACCATTGCCGAAAACCAGAAGTGAGGTAGTACAACTTCCGGTTGCAGCTTGCACTGTGGAACGCAATTTGCGTTCCACGCTCGAGATTTTTGGCGCACTTTCAGGAGGGCACTAGGTTTGTGTTTGATATTCGTACACTATAAAAGGTTTGATGTTTTGTCTGTTTTATATGCTGATGAAGGGGTTGTGAACCCCGAAAACGTTCCTCAATAAAAGGTTTTGTGGAAGTCCTGTGAGTGCATCCTTATCTTCCTGTATGCTTTATATTCTTGCACCCAGGCTGTTAACTTGTGGTGGGCTGAGCTGGAAATTGGCTTGTATATATATATATATATATATATATATATTCTTTGGCACATCCATGTGTTCATTTATAAACTATTTGTGAATTGATGCACCTTTAACAAATGATCCCAGGATGGTCAGCATCACTTCAAGGACATGAAATACAAACAATTAAGTTCAGGATTCACAGAGTGGATACTATTTACATCAAATTACAAATTGACATAGATTATCTCATTAGATAATCTATGTAAATTTGTAATTTGATGTAAATAGTATCCTCTCTATGAATCCTGAACTTAATTGTTTGTATTTCATGTCCCTTTAAGTGATGCTGACAACAATTATTAAGGAATGGATATGCATTTCTAATGTATTGTTGTCCTTTTTACATCAACATGGACATATAATATTTGTTTAAACAGACTATTATTTGAATGTTGACATCACATGTATTCCAATTTGACTTATATCTTATTGTAGTAGTGTAACAAAATCAAACACTGTGTGTAATGCACATATTTTAGATGATTATTATGTTTCTCTTATTATTTTTTCTCTTTAATTATCATACGACATATTGCTATAGGTAGGCTGACCATATTTCAACTTGAATAAGTGACACGTTTGATCAATACATGTGTCATTATTGTTATTAAAAAAAAGACTTTTAACATATCTGAAAACATCCCTGACATATGTATTTCTCATGTGTCCCTTTTTAAATGTTAAAGATGGACACCATAGCTATAGGTAACATGTCATGTATAACCAATCCCTATTTTCATAATGTATCTCCTAGCATTATTTCTCATTTAAAGGGACATGAAACACAATAATCCAAAGATTACAATTCAGTGTGAAAATGTATTTCAAATTGCAATGTCGTACATAATCGTGTAACATAAAATGTTGTTTTCAGGTCTATTTAAACCCTGCTGCTTGCTAAATAGTTAATAATCCTCTGCTTCTAATGAAATATATCCTTAGTTTCAACAATGGATTCTATTTCATATATCACAGTATTACGTTATCTAGCGTGACATTCATAGCTACCAATATAGCACATACTAGTTTTTAAAATATAAATACGTTTCTTATTGACATGCCAAGCTGTAAAATGAGTCCTTGTATTGGCTGACGTTTTTATGTGATCTTGGATGCGCCATGTTGCTTAAGACGTCACATGCCAAGCTGTAAAATGAGTCCTTGTATTGGCTGAAGTTTTTACACGATCTCGGATGCGCCATGTTGCTTAAGACGTCACATGCCAAGCTGTAAAATGAGTCCTTGTATTGGCTGACGTTTTTACGCGAACTCGGATGTGCCATTGATTGGATGCCGTTTTTAAGCTTTCAAGGATGCGCCTTTGATTGGATGCCGTTTTTACTCAATCAAGGATGCGCCTTTGATTGGATGCCGTTTTTACGCGATCAACGATGAGCCATGTTAATTAATTCGTCACATCCCAAGGTGTTAAATCCGTCTGATTGGATTACGTAGTCCCGCAAAATTAGATTTTTCCCATAACCCACAGTTGTGAATGAGAAGCCAAGTTTAAAACCATGGCGAGTATGGATTGTGTCAATCATGTACATTGTTGAACCATAGCTGATCAAAATCTCTTTTGATAGCTGTCTCGTTGAATAAACAAATGAAAGCAATATGTTTTCCTGCATAAGATATTTTGAGGCAAGTTCAAATCCATGAATATACTCATCTTGTTTAATATGTTTGTCAACAATATTTTCCTTTTTAGAAATAATGACTGTGTTGTGTTGAATTTTCTAGGGGCCCGATCCGGTATGCAGCATCGCCTGCAAAGGCCGGCGACGTCAAATTTTGCGCTGGTTTGGTATCACATATACGGCGTAACATAGAAGTTACGCTTGTATATTTCTACCTTCGGCCGCAGTTTTTTGGCCCATAGACAGGCATACCAAACCCGCGCAGTTTGGTATCCAATATACAGCGTAAGGATTTACGTGGCGAAAATGGAGAAATCTTACTCCATTCTCACCTCGCCACAAATTGCAGGCGTAGTAAGCCTTACGCTGAGTATTGGAGCCCCGTAGCTCCCTAAACTGCCTGCAAAATAAAACCTAACACCTAATGCATGCACAATGTCTATCTACCTGTCAACCGCAATCCCCCGCCGCAATCACTAATAAAGTGTTTAACCCCTAAACCGCCGCTCCCGGACCCTGCCGCCACCTACATTAAATGTCTAACCCCCTAATGTGATCCCCCTACACCGCCGCCACCTACATTAAAATTATTAACCCCTAATGTAATCCCCCTACACCGCCACAATCTATATTAAAATTATTACCCCCTAATGTGAGCCCCCTACCACGCCCCCACCTATTTTAACTACATTACCCCCTAATCTAACCCCCCTACACCACCGCAACCTATTTTAAAATGATTAACCCCTAATCTAATCCCCCTACACCGCCGCCACCTATAATACATGTAATACCCCCTAAAATACTACAATGTCCCTACCCTAAACTGAATTACAAATAGCCCTGAAAAGGGCCTTTTGCGGGGCATTGCCCCAAAGTAACCAGCTCTATTACCAGCCCTTAAAAGGGCCTTTTGCGGGCCATTGCCCCAAAGTAACCAGCTCTATTACCAGCCCTTAAAAGGGCCTTTTATGGGGCATTGCCCCAAAGTAACCAGCTCTATTACCAGCCCTTAAAAGGGCCTTTTGGGGGGCATTGTCCCAAAGTAATCAGCTCTTTTACCTGTAATCTGACCCCCCTACACCGCCGCCACCTATATTAAATATATTAACCCCTAATCTAATCCCCCTACACCACCGCCACCTATATTAAATATATTAACCCCTAATCTGACCCCCCCTACACCACCGCCACCTATATTAACCCTAATTATATTAGGGTTAAAATAGTTAATATAGTTATTATATATATTATTAATATAGTTAATAATTAATATAGTTATTATATTATATATATTAACTATATTAACCCTATCTAACCCTAACACCCCTAACTTAATTATTATTGCAATAAATCTAAATAATATTAATCTTATTAAGTAAAATATTCCTATTTAAAACTAAATACTTACCTATAAAATAAACCTTAAGATAGCTACACTATAATTAATAATTACATTGTAGCTATTTTTGGGACAATGCCCCGCAAAAGTCCCTTTTAAGGGCTGGTAATAGAGCTGGTTACTTTGGGGCAATGCTCCACAAAAATAAAAAAAGATTACAAGAATTGTAAGCTAATTACACCTAATCTAAGCCCCCTAATAAAATAACAAAGCCCCCCAAAATAAAAAAATGTCCCTACCCTAAACTAAATTGCAAAAAGTAATCAGCTCTATTACCAGCCCTTAAAAGGGCCTTTTGTGGGGCATTTCCCCAAAGTAATCAGCTCTTTTACCTGTGGAAAATAGAACAGCCCCCCATTACAACCCACCACCCACACACCCCTACTCTAAAACCCACCCTATACACCCTTAAAAAAACCTAAGTCTAACCCCCAAGTGCTCCTTACCTGTCCTGAAGACCGGCGGAGAAGGTCCTGTTCCAGGCGGAGAAGTCTTCTTCCAGACGGCGACCTCTTCTTCTTCCAAGAACCAGCCGGCGCGGAGCGGAGGAGTTGAAGACTGATGACCGCAGAGCGGCGATGCAGGAACTGAAGATCGGAGACGCTGGAACTGAAGACCAGAGCCATGGAGCATGGAGGATCCTCTTCATACGATCGCTGCCGTACACTGAATCGGAATTCAAGTTACGCGATTAAAAATGGCGTCCCTTGAATTCCTATTGGCTTATTTGAGCCTTCAAATTCAAATCAGCCAATCGGATGAAAGCTACTTTAATTCTATTGGCTGATTTGAATAGCCAATAGAATAAGAGCTACTGTAATTCTATTGGCTGATTAGAATAGCCAATAGAATTACAGTAGCTCTTATTCTATTGGCTAATCAAATCAGCCAATAGAATTAAAGTAGCTCTCATCCGATTGGCTGATTTGAATTTGAAGGCTCAAATCAGCCAATAGGAATTCAAGGGATGCCATTTTTAATCGCGTACCTTGAATTCCGATTCAGTGTACGGCGGCGATCGTATGAAGAGGATCCTCCACGCTCCATGGCTCTGGTCTTCAGTTCCAGCGTTGCCGATCTTCAGTTCCTGCATTGCTGGTCTTCAGTTCCAGGTCATCAGTCTTCAACTCCTCCGCTCCGTGCCGGCTGGTTCCTGGAAGAAGAAGAGGTCGCCGCCTGGAAGAAGACTTCTCCGCCTGGAACAGGACCTTCTCCGCCGGTCTTCAGGACAGGTAAGGAGCACTTGGGGGTTAGACTTAGGTTTTTTTAAGGGGGGATAGGGTGGGTTTTAGAGTAGAGGTGTGTGGGTGGTGAGTTGTAATGGGGGGGGGGGTTGTTCTTTTTTTTCACAGGTAAAAGAGCTGATTACTTTGGGACAATGCCCCACAAAAGGCCCTTTTAAGGGCTGGTAATAGAGTTGATTACTTTTTGTAATTTAGTTTAGGGTAGGGACATTTTTTTATTTTGGGGGGCTTTGTTATTTTATTAGGGGGCTTAGATTAGGTGTAATTAGCTTAAAATTCTTGTAATCTTTTTTTATTTTTTGTAATTTAATGGGTTTTTTTTTTGTAATTTAGTTTAGTTTATTTAATTGTATTTTAGTTTAGATAATTCTAGTTTATTTAATTAATTTATTGATAGTGTAGGTGTATTTGTAATTTAGGTTAGGATTTATTTTACAGGTAAATTGGTAATTATTTTAACTAGGTAGCTATTAAATAGTTATTAATTATTTAATAGCTATTTTACCTAGTTAAAATAAATACCAAGTTACCTGTAAAATAAAATATAAACCCTAAAATAGCTACAATGTAATTATTAATTATATTGTAGCTATCTTAAGGTTTATTTTATAGGTAAGTATTTAGTTTTAAATAGGAATATTTTAGTTAATAAGATTAATATTATTTAGATTTATTGCAATAATAATTAAGTTAAGGGTGCTAGGGTTAGATAGGGTTAATATAGTTAATATATATAATATAATAACTATATTAACTATATTAACCCTAATATAATTAGGGTTAATATAGTTAATATACGTGGCGGCTGTGTAGGGGGGTCAGATTAGGGGTTAATATATTTAATATAGGTGGCGGCGGTGTAGGGGGATTAGATTAGGGGTTAATATATTTAATATAGGTGGCGGCGGTATAGGGGGATTAGATTAGGGGTTAATATATTTAATATAGGTGGCGGCGGTATAGGGGGTCAGATTAGGGGTTAATATATTTAATATTGGTGGCGGCGGTGTACGGGGGTCAGATTACAGGTAAAAGAGCTGATTACTTTGGGGCAATGCCCCGCAAAAGGCCCTTTTAAGGGCTGGTAATAGAGCTGGTTACTTTGGGGCAATGCAGTGTAGGGACACTTTAGTATTTTAGGGGGTAATACATTTATTATAGGTGGCGGCGGTGTAAGGGGATTAGATTAGGGGTTAATAAAGTTAATATAGGTGGCGGCAATGTAGGGGGATTAGATTAGGGGTTAATCATTTTAATATAGGTGGCGGCGGTGTAGGGGGATTAGATTAGGGGGTAATGTAGTTAAAATAGGTGGCGGCATGGTAGGGGGCTCACATTAGGGGGTTAGATATATAATATAGGTGGCGGCGGTGTAGGAGGCTCACATTAGGGGGTAATACAGTTAATATAGGTGGCGGCGGGGTCCGGGAGCGGCGGTTAATACATTTAGATCTATTTTATAGTCCTTTTTTTTAAAATAAAATGTATATTTTTGCTTATGTTTAAATAACATTGCTGTGATTTTATGACTCCTCCCCAAGCCTCAAAGTTTGATGTGAGTACCATCAGCTACCTTCTCCAGCTTGCTCCTGTTTGAGTAAAGGGTCTTTTCATATGCAAAGGACCCTGTATTGTCTTATTTCCCACTTGGAATGGGCTTTCCAGCTAAATTTTCAACATAGCTAAACAGATTTTCTAATTAAGTCTTTAAACCGTTTTCTCATGGATTTTGAGATCAGTATCTAGGCATCTTGTTCTTTATAGTAGTGTCTATTACATGCAGTTCTGTAAAAATGAGTGTATACTGTCCCTTTAATGTAAATGCTCAGTATTGTGTCATGTATGAGTTCCACATTGTTAATGTCCAAATATATTAGTGCGAGCATATATTTCTAAAGTAACTCTTAAAAGGACCTGAAACCATATTCCTTCTAAATGAAATGTCTTTCTTAAATAATTCAAACACAATAATGTATCTTTAAGAAAATAGACTTTATTTAACATGTCAATAGAAATATGGCATACAGGCTTAGTATCCTATTCCAATATTTTCTTGTTTGTACATGTAGATATACCAACAATCCGTAAGGATTAGTATATGTTAGCATATGTTCTTCTTTAAAGGGACAGTCAAGTCAAGAAAAACAGTAATGATTTTAATGTACAAAAATGCAATTTTTCAAAAATATATCTCAAACGTTTATCACCAATTTATCTTAGTTTTCTTGTTATTCTTAGTTGATAGCTAAACCTAGGAGGTTCATCTGCTCATTTCTTAGAGCTTGAAGAGTGCATCTAATCTGAATGCATTTTGACCACTAGAGGTCATTTTTTTGTATTTTCATATAGAAAACCTTGAGCTCATGCAGTATACTTACCCTGGATTCATCAGTGATTGGCTGAAATGCCGGTCTGTCAAAACAACATAAATAAGTGGTCATTTTTCAGAGGCATAAATACAACGTTAATCACAGAAGTAAAACGTGTATTTCTCTAACGGCTAGATTTGGAGTTTGGCGGTAGATGGGCTGCTAACGCTACGCGTGGTTTATGTCTAACGCATGGCATTGTTTGACTCCGGTATTTAGAGTTCAAAATAGACCATCTAACGATGCTCCTAACGCGTGTATTTCACACGCGGAATCCTGCCCACATCTCCCATAGAGATCAATGGAAAAGCAAAATAAATAGCTTTTTTCATCTAACACTCGATCTCGCGAGAAATACGCACAGCTCGGTCATATGACGCATACCACATCATGCACAACAATAACACGCCGCAAATGTCACAACAACAATCACTAAACAAAGCACACAAGCATTACACATTCACAAGCGGGGGGATTTTTAATAAAACTTAATACAGGGAATACGCATATACTTTAAGATGCGGAAATACGCTAAATAACAACAAGGAAAAAAAAATATACATACACTAGCAAAATAATCGCATTCAATATCACTATATATTAGGACAAACATACATATACAACACTTCACTAATAACACACCATCGCAAATTCACATTTAAACAGAATACTATTGGTCAATGTTATAGAAAACGACCACTATGACATCATCGCATTCTACACATTCCACAAATACTAACTCAAAATGAGCATGCGCAAATTCACACACCTAATACACATTGCACAAATAATAATTGCTAATAAAGCACACATGAACACAATTTACAACGCAAATAGGTACATCATTAAACATTTACACAGGGTATATAAGCACCACACAAGCATGGCTTCTTTGACTGTGTTGCTGGTGGGTCTTTGGAGATTGGAGGTTTAAGATTAGAGAGTTTGTGCATTATTGTGAGTGAGTTAGTGTTAGTGTGAGAGAGTCAGTTGTTACTGTTATCGTGAGTGAGTTAGTGGGAGTGGGAGTTAGTGGGAGTGGGAGAGAGTCAGTTAGTGGGAGCGTGAGTGAGTTAGTGGTAGTGGGAGTTGTTAGTGAAAGTTAGTGGTAGTGTGAGAGAGTCAGTTAGTGGGAGCGTGAGTTAGTGCTAGTGTGAGTTATTGAGAGTTAGTGGGAGTGTGAGTTAGTGAGAATTAGTAGTAGTGTGAGTTAGTGAGAATTAGTAGTAGTGTGAGTTAGCGAGCGAGTGATTTTTCTGTACACATAACACATTTACACGCAAACACATTCAATACATACATACACTTATCAATAACACTACATACACTCCATACCCCATACCCCCTCATACTACACTCCATACCCCATTCCCTGTAGTCCCATTCCCTTTCATCCCATTTACTCTTATCCCATACCCCATCCCATACCCATCCCCTAGTTACATTTAGTTTACATATCCTCCTTTTAGTCTTCTTCTTTTTGTTTATTTAAATACTCCTTACCCTCTTTGTTTTTTTAGATCCCTCTCACACTTTCAGCACTTATTTTGTCTTTTTAGTTCTTTATTTTGAACCCCTTTCATTTCATCACACTCACTTTTTGTTTGATTATTTGGGGTTTAGTTTAGGGAACAGATGGAGGGCAGGCAGGGGAGAGGTAGAGGGGGGAGGAGAGGGAGGGGGAGAGGAACAGGGCAGGAAGGGGGGCAGGAAGGGGGGCAGGAAGCGGGGGTGGAAGCGGTGGGTGGACCCAGCCACTTGGTTAAAGATGAACAAGTGGCTGGGCCCAGTGGCGGACAGAGTAGGGCGTCACAGTCCGGGAAACAGAGGGCATCGTCACAGGGGAAGGCCAAGGCGACTAGGGAGGCGAGGTTTTCGATGGAGGAGAAGGAGGCCCTCGTAGAGGCCTATATGGCCAGGTATAGGAGGCTGCAGCACCAGAAGACCACCCCGACTGAGAAGAGGAAGCTCTGGCATGAGATAAGGAATGCAGTCAATGCAGTGGGTGGCCGGAATAGAGATATGGACTCTATAAAACATCGATACCGGGACTGTAAGATGGATCTCTAGAAAAAGTTAAGCCTGGAGGCCCGACATGCCGCAGGAACCGGTGGCGGACCTGCCCTGGAAATCGAGTACTGCCGATGGGAGGAAATGTTGCGGCCCAGCATCTCCGAGGTGGATGTAGTCGTATCGGAGGAATTGATACCGGGAACCTGCCATTCTCATCTGACGGTAAGCTCATTTAAGAATAAATTCACATACGAATGTATTTCAAGGGACACTATACGCAAACCTTTACTTTCATGATTAAGGTAGCGAATTCAATTTTACAAAACATTCTAATGTACTTATATTACCTAATTTGAATCATTCTTGAGATATATTTTAATGAAGAAATAGCCATGCACACGGTGAACCAATCACAGGAGGCAGCTATATTCAGCTAACAATCAGCATCTTCTAAGCATATTTAGATATGCTTTTCAGCAAAGAATATCCAGAGAATGAAGCTAATTAGATAAGAAAAGTACATTAGAAAGTTGATTATAAATGTATGCTTCTAAATCATGAAAGATAAAACATTGGGTTTCATGTCCCTTTAAGGATCAGATTAATGCTATTACGCTGTTTACACGCATTCACAATTACTTTGCGGTTACATCAGTATCTAGGCTATAGGTTAGGTGTGCATTTAAACAGACTGAAAACAAACGCTAAAACATTCAGATTGACCAGAGATATCACAAACACGTTTTAGAAAATGCGGAAATCGTATTGATTGTTAGATTTCAAAGTGGATTAATGATTCTGCATTTGTAATTGTATCGTAAGCTAAGTCATTTAAAGCTTCATTTGGAAATATGCTAATATATACATTTATTTCTTTTTCAAATATACAGAGTCTGGGGAGGAGGCAGCACAACAAATACAGCCTCCTCCATCTCCCCGGGATGAGAGTGGTGGGGAGGAATTTCCACTTCGGAGGGAAGAGGCCCCCCGTGACGAAGAGGGCACGGAAGCAGATGAAGAGGCCCCGGAAGCAGAGGAGGCGCCCGTGGAACCAGAGGCCCCTCAAGGACCCGCACACCGCCGTGCACCCCGCCGTGCACGGGTACCCCGCCAAGCACAACAAGAGGAAATAGCGGAGGTGCGGGTTCTACTGGACTACATAGACCAGATTGCGTAACTCCCAGATACAAAATATTGAAGGCCGATTATTGATGGACAAAACCAAATAATTGAAGGACAAAACCAAATAATAAACATACTTAATAGAATAGAAGAAGGGCAAAACAGAATCATTAATCTACACCAAGAGATGTTTAATTTTTTCCGGGAGGCGCATGCTGGTCTGCCTCCTGGTCCGCCTCCTGCTGCTGGGCCTCCTGCTGCTGGGCCTCCTGCTGCTGGGCCTCCTGCTGCTGGGCCATCTTCTCCTGCCGGCCCATCTTCTCCTGCCGGCCCATCTTCTGCTGCCGGGCCATCTTCTCCTGCCGGGCCATCTCCTCCTGCCGAGCCATCTTCTCCTCCTCAGCCATCTTCTCCTCCTCAGCCATCTTCTCCTCCTCACCTTGGTCGTCCCAGTACTCTTCCTTCCACTCCTCCCACAACATCTCCAAGGAGAACTCGTCAGAGTCGGCAGTTGCTCCTCCCAGAGCCTCAGCCCCGTGGGAAGAGGGGAAGGAACAGGAAGTAAGTATTTGTTTTCATGTTTAATGTTTTTTTTATTTAATGTGTAATGGATAGGTATGTGATGATGTGGTTTTCATACACTTGTGGACCACACTCTGTATATAATCTACTTCTATGGGACCGGGTCCATGGAGGCAGATTGTTTGCAGAGTGTGGGTTATAAGTGTGTGAAAACCACATCATCACATACCTATCCTTGTTCATGATATTGATTGGTTTCTGTGATGTGATGTCCAAACTGTTTCCCGAATTGCAAACAAAATTACCATTACAATTATCCATGATGGCATATTACTGTTTGAATGCCAATAACACAGCTTAAAGGGACAGTCAGAAAATTATTGATTACAAAGAAAACACTGTATTATGCATTATCAAGTTGGAAACAACAAAACATGGAGAAATACGTGTGACTTATGTGCTTACCCTTGTATCTATGATTATGAAAAATGAACACTTATTTGTTGTTCTGACATAACATTTTAGATATCAATGATCAATACATGGTAAATAATATGCTGTATGAGCACAAGGTTTAACATATACAAATGTTATCCAAATGCCCTCTAGTGGTCAAATTGTATAATGATTACATGCACTCTTCAAGCTCTAAGAAATGAGCACACGAACCTCATAGGTTTAGCTAGCAAATTAAAATAAACACAGACAAATGATTAATTGGTGAGAAACCTTTGATATCATTGATATTACAAAATTGACTTTTAGAATAATGCAAAACATTATTTGTTTTCTAAACTGTCCCTTTAACAAAATTACATATGCTAACATATATTTGAAGATTGTTGGTATATCTACATGTACTTGTTCAAACAATAAATATTGAAATCAGATTTATATTGACGTGTTAAATAAAGTCTATTTTCTTTCAAGAGACATTATTGTGTTCATTTATTTTCAGAAAGACATTTGTTTTAACAATGAATATGGTTTAAAGTCCTTTTAGGAGTGGGGGGTGAAAATATGCTAACAATAATATATTTGGAGATTAACCAATGTGGAACTCATACATGATACAAAAATAAACATTTGCATTAAAGGGACAGTATACTATATTTTTAACTGAACTGTATGTAATAGACACTACTAGAAACAACAAGATTAACATATACTGATATCAATATTACAAAGCTTTAAACACTTTCAAAGAAAATAGGGTTATCTCTATTGAAAATATAGATGAACCCCCATTACAACCGTAAAACAAGACAATACCCCATCATTAACATATGAAAATACACTTTACACAAACAGGAGAAAGCTGGAGATGGTACTCACATGAAACTCAGAGGCTTGACGAGGAGTCAGAAAATTACTTACATTTTCTTTGAACAGAAGCAAAATGAAACGTGTATTTGTTAAACAATGGACTATCTAACTAGAGACAAAATTAAAAGTTTTGATTTATAATGTGAGTGTCTAATGAACCTTTAATAGAATATACGACGAAATTACATTTAGAAGAAGTCGCCATCATATATTTAGCATATGATAAAGATAAATGCATATTGATTACTTGATTCTAACACAATAGCGCATATTTATGAATTAGATATCTTTAACATTAAACACAGTCATTTTACATAAAAAGGAACATATTGTTGACAAACATATTAAACAACATGGACTATAGAGATTTGCACTTGCCTCGAAATATCTTATGCATGAAAACATTTTGCTTTCATTCGTTTATTCAACCAGACATCCAGCAAAAGAGAATGTGGTGGTCTTTATCAGCTATGGTTCAACAATGTAACATGATGCAAACAATCCATATTCGCAATGTTTTTAAACTTGGCTTCATTCACAAACATGTTTAACGTGCACAAACAAATATTGCGGGACTACGTACTACAATCAGACGTTTTTTTACCTTTGCATGTGACGTCTTAATTAACATGGCGCTTCCTTGATCACGTAAGAACGCAATCCAATAAAAGGCACATTCCTGATCACGTAAGAACGCAAACAAAAAAAAATGCGCATCCTTGATCGCGTAAAAACACTATCCAATAAAAGGTGCATCCTTGATCGCGTAAAAACGCCATCCAATAAAAGGTGCATCCTTGATCGCGTCAAAACGCCATACAATAAAAGGCGCATCCTTGATCGCGTAAAAACGCCATCCAATAAAAGGTGCATCATTGATCGCGTAAAAACGCCATACAATAAAAGGCGCATCCTTGATCGCGTAAAAACGCCATACAATAAAAGGCGCATCCTTGATCGCGTAAAAACGCCATCCAATAAAAGGTGCATCCTTGATCGCGTAAAAACGTCAGTCAATACAAGGAATCATTGGACAGCCTGGCAGGTGACGTCTTAAGCAACATGGCGCATCCGCGATCGCAGAAAAAACGCAGCCAATACAAGGACTCAGTTGACAGCTTGGCATATCACTAAGAAACGTATTTATATTTTTGAAACTAGTATGTGTCTAGATTGATATCTAGGAATGTCACGAAATCATGATTCATCTTTTCGGACTTGACTGTCCCTTTAACTATAGCTATGGTGTATATCTTTAACCTTTAAAAGATACACATGAGAAATACATATGCCATTGATGTTTTAAGATATGTTTAGATTGTTTGGGAATAACAATAATGACACATGTATTGATCAAACGGGTCATTTATTCAAGTTGAAATATGGTCAGACTACCTATAGCCATATATGGGAGGAGAAGTATTTTTTTAAAATATTTGGAAAAACATATTCCTCATATAAAATATGCGCATTACACACAGAGATTGATTTGGTTACACTTTTACAATAAGATAGAATAGAAAATGAAATACATGTGCTGTCAACATTACAATAAGATTGTTTATTATTAAGATTATATGTCCTTGTTCATGTAAAAAGGACAAAAACGCTTTAGAAATGGAAATACATTCATTAACAATTGTGCTCACCATCACTTAAAGGGACATGATTATTATTTATAAAAAGAGGATACACAGAGACAATACTATATCAAGAAAATGAACACTTTACAGGGATTATATCATTGTATCAATCCTCAGATCATTTGTTAAAGGTGCATCAATTCATGCAGAGTTTATAAATACACACATGGATGTGAAATTTGAAATATACATATCTAACAATCTTTATATACATATATAAAACAATTACTATGCTAATCATAATCACGCAATGATAAAGATTTTAGATAACAATATAAAGACAAAAATAATAATTACATTGGAGATGTTAATCTTAAAGTCATTTAGAATTGTATTACATATATGATTCAGGAAACAACATTATTTTGGGTATGTCCCTTTAAGGATCAACCAGATAAAATAGAGATTTCAATCAATGACATGAATAAGGAGGACAAAGAATCGTGCAATGACATGTCTTTTATTAGTATGTCAGAAAACAACAATGTTTATAAATAATATGGTAAAGATCAGGAAAATGTAGACATATGACAAGGTAACAGAGTGCATCACAGTCCATGAAGAGAGTTGTCAAGGGCCAGCATAGCCCCATTTGAGCCATATGACAAGGTAACAGAGTGCATCACAGTCCATGAAGAGAGTTGCCAAGGGCCAGCATAGCCCCATTTGAGCCATATGACAAGGTAAGAGAGTGCATCACAGTCCATGAAGAGAGTTGCAAGGGCCAGCATAGCCCCATTTGAGCCATATGACAAGGTAACAGAGTGCATCACAGTCCATGAAGAGAGTTGCCAAGGGCCAGCATAGCCCCATTTGAGCCATATGACAAGGTAAGAGAGTGCATCACAGTCCATGAAGAGAGTTGCCAAGGGCCAGCATAGCCCCATTTGAGCCATATGACAAGGTAACAGAGTGCATCACAGTCCATGAAGAGAGTTGCCAAGGGCCAGCATAGCCCCATTTGAGCCATATGACAAGGTAAGAGAGTGCATCACAGTCCATGAAGAGAGTTGCCAAGGGCCAGCATAGCCCCATTTGAGCCATATGACAAGGTAAGAGAGTGCATCACAGTCCATGAAGAGAGTTGCCAAGGGCCAGCATAGCCCCATTTGAGCCATATGACAAGGTAACAGAGTGCATCACAGTCCATGAAGAGAGTTGCCAAGGGCCAGCATAGCCCCATTTGAGCCATATGACAAGGTAACAGAGTGCATCACAGTCCATGAAAAGAGTTGCCAAGGGCCAGCATAGCCCCATTTGAGCCATATGACAAGGTAACAGAGTGGAGGAAGTGTTATCACTTAGAAGGGTTGTAGAGCATATTTTTAACCACTTTTTAAACCACTCAAAAATTATTTTGCTCACTAATATCTAATTAGTTTCAAAGGTGCACTCGCTCCATCCTGCTTTTTAAAAAAGGTAACAGAGTGCATCACAGTCCATGAAGAGAGTTGCCAAGGGCCACCATAGCCCCATTGTAGATATATGACAAGGTAACAGAGTGCATCACAGTCCATGAAGAGAGTTGCCAAGGGCCACCATAGCCCCATTGTAGATATATGACAAGGTAACAGAGTGCATCACAGTCCATGAAGAGAGTTGCCAAGGGCCAGCATAGCCCCATTTGAGCCATATGACAAGGTAACAGAGTGCATCACAGTCCATGAAGAAAGTTGCCAAGGGCCAGCATAGCCCCATTTGAGCCATATGACAAGGTAAAAGAGTGCAACAGGCACAACAATAAACTTAAAAAAGGCCAAATGGCAACAATAACAAAAACATCAACATGTGGACGGAGGTTTCTTATCTGCGACCTTGGAGCATCTCCAGATCCTCCACTTACTGGTCATCCTCTTCATCGTCCTGTGCATGTCCAGCTCCAGATTCAGGCCTTGAATTTAATAGCATGATTTGCCGCAGAGTCAAATCCTGAACCCGGAGCTGGGCCTGCATGGTGTCGTTCATCCCTCTCAGGACAGCTGCGTTCCTCAACACGGCCTGCTCTACTCGTGCTATACCTTCTAGCATGAGCCATGCTGAGTCACAGCATAAAATAAAGAATAAATCAAATATTAAGGATAATTACACAACAGAAGAAAAAATAAGCAAAGATACATTGTCATCATAAAGACAAATCATTCTTTACATCAATTTGTTAAAATTGATTCTTTACACATTAAATATGTTATTCAGACAGACCGAAATCCTTAAAGGGACAGTTTACTCAAACATGTTGTCCCCTTTAATTTGTTTTCGATGATCCACTTATACAGCTTGAGTGTATGTAATCTTGTTAAAGGATTTACATTGTACTTACATTAGCAATTTAAATATTTAAATTATACTGTGGTAGGCACACCTATCCTTAAACATTTTGGCGTTGAGGACAAGCTGTGTAAACATATCAACCTGAAGAAATTACATTCCCACTGGGTTAGACAAGAGATAATGTATCAACATTTGTACATAAATTGTTGGATCCAAGTAGTGGTGATTGGTATATGTAGTGATATCAAATTAAAGGGACACTGAACCTAAATATTTAATTGTTGACTGATTCAGATAGAGCATGACATTACAAATATTAAACAATTACACATATTCTTTAAATGTTTGAATTCTCTAGCTAGATTTGGAATGCAAGAATGTAGGTTTATAGGGCAGGCCATATTTGTTTATCAACTTTGGTTGTCCCTGCTGGTTGATGGATACATTAATCCAACAATAAAGAAATGATGTCCACAATTATTTTCTATTGAAAATTAATTCTAGGCATTTCTTTGTTTCAATAAAGATAGCAAGAGAATGAAGAATAATTGATAAGAGTAGTAAATTATAAATTTGATTAATATTGCATGCTCTATTTGAATCACAATAGAAACAATTTTCCTTCAGTGTACCTTTAAGTATCTTATAATGTGGATTTTGAATGATACTTACAGCTGTGCCTGGGAAGGACAATCCGACACCCAGGACAATGAAGGTTGAGACAGGGGGGAGGGATGGGATTGGATTGGGGAGGGATGGGATTGGGTTGGGGAGGGATGGGATTGGGTTGGGGAGGGATGAGCTGCTGCTCCGGGGTAGGCCGTACAGCTGGGTAGTGGTGAGTTGGGGTCTGGGCAGCTGTACGGCCCATAATACGGGGAGAGCACCGAAGGGGGACGAAGGGCCGTTTTTTGGGAGGGACATGAAAGGACAAATGGGAAGGGCCGGCAGGGGTCTGGGCCTGGGCAGGGGTCTGGGCCTGGGCAGGAGTCTGGGCCTGGGCAGGAGTCTGGGCCTGGGCAGGGTTCTGGGCAGGGGTCTGGGCCTGGGCAGGGGTCTGGGCCTGGGCAGGGGTCTGGGCCTGGGCAGGGGTCTGTGACTGGCCAGGGGACTGGGCAGGGGCGGAAAACAGATGACCAGAGGTGGAGGATCCATCTGAAATAAATAATACAAATATATTAACATCTCATACATCATGAAATCAAATCAACGCATTTAAAATATCTTAAAGATTAAAAAATCTTCCATCCGATGAAGTCATCATCCAGGCGGCGCTGAAGAAGTCTTCGATCCGGCCGATGTCATCTTCAAAGAGGCGCTGAAGAGGTCTTCTATCCGGGCGAAGTCATCTTCCAAGCCGGGTCTTGAATCTTCCTTCCGCCAACGCGGAACCACCTTCTTCACCGACGGACTACGACGAATGACGGCTCCTTTAAGGGACGTCATCCAAGATGGCGTCCCCTCAATTCCGATTGGCTGATAGGATTCTATCAGCCAATCGGAATTAAGGTAGGAAAAAATCTGATTGGCTGATGGAATCAGCCAATCAGATTGAGCTCGCATTCTATTGGCTGTTCCGATCAGCCAATAGAATGCGAGCTCAATCTGATTGGCTGATTGGATCAGCCAATCGGATTGAACTTGAATCTGATTGGCTGATTCCATCAGCCAATCAGATTTTCCTACCTTAATTCCGATTGGCTGATAGAATCCTATCAGCCAATCGGAATTGAGGGGACGCCATCTTGGATGACGTCCCTTAAAGGAGCCGTCATTCATCGTAGTCCGTCGGTGAAGAAGGTGGTTCCGCGTCGGCGGAAGGAAGATTCAAGACCCGGCTTGGAAGATGACTTCGCCCGGATAGAAGACCTCTTCAGCGCCTCTTTGAAGATGACATCGGCCGGATCGAAGACTTCTTCAGCGCCGCCTGGATGATGACTTCATCGGATGGAAGATTTCTTCAGCGCCGCTTGGAGGATTAACTTCTTCCGCTCCGGATGTCCTCTTCAGTTCCATCGGTGGCTCGGCTGAGTGAAGACGGCTCAAGGTAGGATGATCTTCAGGGGATTAGTGTTAGGTTTTTGTAAGGGGGGTTTGGGTTAGATTAGGGGTATGTGGGTGGTGGGTTTTAATGTTGGGGGGGTTGTATTTTTCTTTTACAGGCAAAAGAGCAGAACTTTTTGGGGCATGCCCCCACAAATGGCCCTTTTAAGGGCTGGTAAGGTAAAAGAGCTTTGAAATTTATTTAATTTAGAATAGGGTAGGGATTTTTTTTATTTTGGGGGGGTTTGTTATTTTATTAGGTGGCTTAGATTAGGTGTAAGTAGCTTAAAATTGTTGTAATATTTTTAACATGTTTGTAACTTATTTTTTTATTTTTTGTAACTTAGCTTTTTTTATTTTTTGTACTTTAGTTAGTTTATGTAATTGTATTTAATTGTAGTTATTTGTATGTAGTTTATTTAGTTAATTTAATGATAGTGTAGTATTAGGTTTAATTGTAACTTAGGTTAGGATTTATTTTACAGGTAATTTTGTATTTCTTTTAGCTAGGTAGTTATTAAATAGTTAATAACTATTTAATAACTATTCTAACTAGCTAAAATAAATACAAAGTTACCTGTAAAATAAATATAAATCCTAAGATAGCTATAATATAATTATGAATTACATTGTAGCTATCTTAGGGTTTATTTTACAGGTAAGTATTTATTTTTAAATAGGAATAATTTATTAAAGTATAGTGTAGTGTTAGGTGTAATTGTAACTTAGGTTAGGATTTATTTCACAGGTACATTTCTCTTTATTTTAGCTAGGTAAGCTATTAAATAGTTAATAACTATTTAATAGTTATTGTACATGGTTAAAATAAATTGAAAGTTACCTGTAAAATAAATATAAATCCTAAGATAGCTAGAATATAATTATTATTTATATTGTAGCTATATTAGGGTTTATTTTAAAGGTAAGTATTTAGTTTTAAATAGGATTCATTTAGTTAATAAGAGTTAATTTATTTAGATTTATTTAATTAATATTTAAGTTAGGGGGGCGTTAGGGTTAGGGTTAGACTTAGGTTTAGGGGTTAATAATTTTATTACAGTGGCGGCGGCGTAGTGGGGGGCAGGATAGGGGTTAATAAATTTATTATAGGTGGCGACGGTGTAGGGGGGGCAGATTAGGGGTTAATAAATTTATTATAGGTGGCGACGGTGTAGGGGGGGCAGGATAGGGGTTACTAGGTATACTGTAGGTGGCAGCGGTGTCCGGGAGCGGCGGTTTAGGGGTTAATACATTTATAAGACTTGCGGCGGGGTCTAGGAGCGGCGGTTTAGGGGTTAATACATTTATAAGAGTTGCGGCGGGGTCTAGGAATGGCGGTTTAGGGGTTAGTAACTTTATTTAGTTGCGGGGGGCTCCGGGGGCGCCGGTATAGGGGGTAGAACAGTGTAGTTTAGTGTGAGTGCTTAGTGACAGGCTAGCAATAAATCTGGGAAAAAGCCGAAGGGCAGCGAGATCGGATGAGTGATAACTGTCACAGTACGCTGCTCATCGCCCCGCGGCTTTTTGACAGCTTTATTTGATAACTTAGGCGAACGTATTCAAGGTCCGCGGCGGCGAAGGTAGGCGAGCTTAGGCGGACGTATTGGGCCGGCGAAGCCAGAAAAGTAGACGGCTTGATAACTACCCCCCTAAATGTGTAATTGTATACTTTTTTAAACTATGTACTACTGTTATCTGAACACATGATTTTAACTTTTGTAAATATGCCAATTTATGCATAGAAAAACAGCCGGATAATACCAGTAATGCATTGTTTAACCTAAACCAAAATCCATTAATTTTTCTAAGAACTAAAACAATAGACTGAACCAATGTAGCTCATAAAATGTTTAAACAAAACAATAAAATCACGTTTAAAAAAAATTCTATGTAAAATTTAGTTGGCATGTCCCTTAAATGATGTGATCAATTTCAAAAATGGAATCTATATTTTTAAAATCTAAACATATGCAAAATTGTGTGTATTTTTAAAAAATGTATACAAATAAGATTAAGCAATACACAAGGGAAGAATATAAATTGGACATTCAAAGAATCTTACATTAAAATTAAGACATCCAGAATAGATGGGATATCTTAAATTCCAAACAAAATCAGAGTGGTCTTACAATGTAATCCTATTTTTTGGTTTTATTTATTCTTATTTGCAAAAAGTTTTAAAATCCATTTTGAAGATACATATAAATATTGAACAATGTGGATTTAGTATGTAATGTTCTGTCCATGTTTCTAAGACAAATGTCAATTAAAATGAGACATACCATACTGTGACAAGCCCTGCCTTGAGGATCCAGCACCAACATCCAGATCTGTAATATATTAAATGAGGATTGGATATCATTAATACAAATCATGCTATGTTTAAAATCTTTACATTATTAGCAAATCAATTAAAAACTATTAATCCTTTGGTAGTCCCATGAGTTAATTGTTTCCTCAATTCTATTCATGATAAATATATCCTGTACTCTTATTTTCAATCAGTTGTGTTGTTTACTGTAGCTTAAATTATTTTTTTGTGTTATTTCATTCTCATCAATTGATGTGCATATGTTATAATTTATTTGGATTCTTCTTTTTTTATTATATATAATATTGAAAATAAGAATACTGTATTCTTCACATATATAATAATTCACATTTCATTTTGACCAACATGTGTAAAGCAATGCCACTTACAGCTAACCCATGTTAACGTGTATGCGCAATTCCATTTTCGCGATCATTGCGCAATGATTCCAAGCGGAATTACGCATCCGTCATTTTGACCAACATGTGTAAAGCAATGCCACTTACAGCTAACCCATGTTAACGTGTATGCGCAATTCCATTTTCGCGATCATTGCGCAATGATTCCAAGCGGAATTACGCATCCGTCATTTGACCAACATGTATAAAGCAATGCCACTTACAGCTAACCCATGTTAACGTGTATGCGCAATTCCATTTTCGCTCTGTGACGCATATTCTGTAGAGCGCAAGAAACATCATTCCTATTTCATGTGTCACTAATCTAAAATCAGATATCTAAACATCATATGTAGTGTATGTTGTGAGATCTGTATAGGTTTAGTATCTGACTATATACACATTTTTTTAAAATAAATCAAATATTAAGATATTATATGAAGTTGGATAGTTACCTGGTTCAGATTCTCCATCATCTCCTCCCAGGCCACTGGACGGAGAAGCAGCTGCCCTGGCCCCCGCGTCAGGACTTTCAGATCCCGCAGCTGGGAGGGAAGAAGAGGAGGCCGAGGATGGCGAGGATCTAAATCTTTTGGGGACCCGGAGATTGAGGAGCTCGCATAAAGTCACCTCATAAGGGAGTAGGTAGAGTTTCCGCGGGGCCTTTCTTTGGCCCCCTCTTTTACGGGCTTGTACCCACTCCCTTATGAGGTTGTCTTTTTTTGTTAAGCATAACCTCATATCTCCAAATCTCCTCATGATTTGATCCTGGCTCCTCTGGACGTCACACACCAATTTAACCGCATTGGTGATAGACTTCTTAACAGGCGCATCTGTCAACCTCCTCTTGTTCCCAAACAGCTGGGGATAAAAGTCCTTGACGGCGTGGACCAGTGCAGCGCTCTCCTGCTTGGTGAACCTGGGAGGTTTCATGCCTGCTGGGTTTGATTATAAAAATAATAATATATATTGCCTGCAGGCATTAGAGAACTGACAAAGATGGCAACGTGTAATGGACTTTTATATGGTGAAGTAAACATGAGATGCACCATGGGACAAGTTATCTGTACATCTGATTGGATAAAAGTTTGAAATATTGTTAGAATGTCTGTGAGACCATCCTGACTCAAGTTGTGTTTGTGTGATGAACTCTGATTGGCCGTTCCTTAATGTTTCATATCTTAGCAACTTCCATACACATACCTCCTGGTGGTGCTGTAACTTCATTTTTCATGTAGACTTATTTGTAACTCATGGGCCTGTCATGCGGATATGTGTGACGCAGATTTAATATCCGTGATCCGTTAAATATTAATGATTAAATTCTCTTTAAAATCTAATACTGTCACATTATTAAATGTTGTAGACATTTCTCGGTTTAATAACGGTCTGTTTCTTTAATACAAATACACATTTAATATTGTATGTCTTTATTGTTCATAAAATCCATTTCTTGACTTATTGTGAAGTATTGATATTGCTCTATTAAATGTATTTATAATGCACATTGATTGTGTGCTATTGCGTGACATTAGACTCTAATGTTTAAAGATGCTAATCTGGTGTTTCAAGATGCGTTTCCCACGCAATATTTCTGAATGTTCAAATTCAGGTTATAATATCAGTAACTTGGATAATCTGTTTATAAATGTTAAACTACAGGTTTGTTTGTTATTAGTAAATAAACCTCGAGCTTGTATTTGTCTGAAGTGCTCATATATGTTATTGTGCAATGGCGTCTTTATTTTTAAATAGACATTACAAACAAACAATTGTATCAAATGATCTGTAGAGATAGAAAATTGTTTAGACTTTAAAATGTAACTCAATTTATCTTAGTATTTAGATATCCTCAACAGAAGAAATTTAAATGCACATGGTTGAGCCAATCACATAAGGCATCTCTGTGCATCCACCAATCTTCATCTACTGAGCCTATCTCGATATGCTTTTCAAGCAAAGTATGTCAAGATAAGAAGAGAAGTAAATACACTCTTTAAATCTCTTAAAGGGACACTGTCCAAACAAATTTAGCGTTCGTGATTCAGATTGAGCATTAAATGTTAAACAACTTTATAATTTAATCCGATTCTCAAATGTTAAGAATTATCTTGTTATCTTTCTTTGCAAATCAATAATGATATTTTAGATTACGGACAATTGTTTCCAAAAACCTGGGATGTCCTTGATGATTGTTGGATAAATTAATCCAACCAAAAAAAACAAGTTCTGTCCAGAGTACTGAAGCAAATAAATTATCTATTTAATGCCTTATTTTTAAAGTAATGATAGCAACATCACAAGGAGCATTCATAATATGAGACAATTTTTAAAGTTACTTAAAATAGAATACTCATTCAGAATGTATAAATCATTAATTTTTTAACTGTGTCCCTTTAAGTATATTTTGAGTTCATGTCCCTTTAAAGAAACATTTCACAATAATGCTTGAAAAATCAGAAACCTAAGCACCTTCCTTTTGCTAAATTAGTATAACATATGAGTAAAGCAAATTTAGATTAACTTCTGGATTGTTTTACACACTGACTGAAATATATATTGTAAAGGAGGTATTTCGGAGTCTTCAGCTTAGAGGGACATTAAGCTATATGTTATGTATGCATTTTGGATAAGATTATAATATTTGAACAACTTAATATGTTTTGGTATTCAATCATTAGATTGTAATTATATATTCTTGGATTAAATACATATCTACATAGGCTATTTTGATGCTGATTGTTGGTTGCACATAGATGCCTTATGTAATTGACTAAGATATGTGCATTGATGTATCTTTTTAAAAGTATATTTAAAGACTGAATGTAATTCTATAGTACTTTCTAAATATGTTTAAATTCTTTTATGAATTATTGAAAAATCAATACACAATATACTTTGTGAATGTCCCTTTAAGGACCAAAACATTTGGAATGTTGATTTAACATTGTCAAAATAAACTAAAGGGGAATGAAAATTATATATAGATATGTGATGTCTAACCCAAGAGGTAAGATTTTAAAAACTACATAATATTAATAACTATAGTTAAATGACTCCACTAGAAAATTAAATCGATTAACCTGGCATCCAATAACTAGCTTGTGAAAAATATCAAGTTAAATGACCTAACATTTATAAATGTAAAAATTAAAAGAATTTAGAAAATAATGTTTTGAGATACCTAAGGAAGATACAAGATCTTATAAAATTAATTTTACATTCAACAACACTGTCACTTTAATGTAATTGAACCACTTCCCCTTCTTAAAAGTGAAAACAAATAATTTATGTCAAATTTTGACTACATATCCGAAATTATTTTAACATCTAAGAATTTCAAAAGAAAAGCATCGATGGATATCACTCCCCAATTAATTTAAAAAAACATAGTTTAATGTAATATTCTCTGAATCAGTGGATTTTCTAAAATTAATGCATTATTTGATCTTATGCATGTGCTTGTCAAATAGCCAACTACCAGTCATGGGAGTCAAATTGTTTTTTATTGACAGATTATCTGGATATTTATTATAATCTGTTCAAAAGAGTGTATTTAATACTAAAATGTTTATTATTACCATTTTAAAAAATTAAAAGTTTCTGAAACAAAAACAAAAAAATATTCCTGGAAGTCATCAGATGACAATCTGAAATAAAAAAAAATATTTTAACAAAGTTAATACACACGTTGTCAAATATTCATAAAATACATTTACAATCATCTTGTGTCTATGCTCTAACTTTGTTCAACATTTTATCAAGATATTTATTAATTAAATTTAAAAAATAAAAAACCATACACCATTCTATTGTGTAATAAAAAATAAATTTAAATATCTGAATTTCTAATTCTACATAATAATGTATATCACATTTCAATAATATATATGTATGCTGAACATAAATGTAATATTTCATGTCCATTCAAATACCTCTATATCAACTATAATATGTATTCCTTTTTCTGATTGTGATCCCTAAATATCTAATTATGAAATAAGTATGACTAATGTATGTAAGCTGCCAATATTCAACATTCTTCCTGTGATTCTTAACTAGCATGCATTGGTACACCAACCTGGATAATGCATGGTCTTTGAAAGTCAATTCAGGGGTAAACAGTTGATCTTCAATAGGTGTCTTATTCATCAGTTCATAAAATAGAGGACTGTGAAATACCATCTAAAAAAGTAAAATCATCTAAGTGTCTGATTGTGATCCCTAAATATCTAATTAGGAACTAAATATGACTAATGTATGTAAGCTACTAATATTCAACATTCTTCCTGTGATTCTTAACTAGCATGCATTGGTACACCAACCTGGATAATGCATGGTCTTTGAAAGTCAATTCAGGGGTAAACAGTTGATCTTCAATAGGTGTCTTATTCATCAGTTCATAAAATAGAGGACTGTGAAATACCATCTAAAAAAGTAAAATCATCTAAGTGTCTGATTGTGATCCCTAAATATCTAATTAGGAACTAAATATGACTAATGTATGTAAGCTACTAATATTCAACATTCTTCCTGTGATTCTTAACTAGCATGCATTGGTACACCAACCTGGATAATGCATGGTCCTTGAAAGTCAATTCAGGGGTAAACAGTTGATCTTCAATAGGTGTGTTATTCATCATTTCCAAAATAGAGGACTGTGAAATACCATCTAAAAATTAGAAAATAATCTAAATGTCTCCAATAGGATGCCTCCACAGCCTTATTCTATCAAATAGTTGGCACTTACCATGTGAACATGTCTTTGTATGGTTTTCAAGGTCAGCAGATTGGAAAGATAATGCCAGACATGATCCCATTGGTAGACTTCAATTTCAATCTTGGCTTTTTCCACTGTCAGTCTGGGCAATCTTCACTGTCAGGCTTCTAATTCTTCCCTTTCAGTCTTTAGATTAAGTCAGCTCCCTAATGGCAGAAAAAGTTTATTAAAAATTACTACAAGTGTGTGAATCAGTTCTGTACCCCTCTCCCACCCCCCATTTCAGAATAAATTTCTGTCACTAGCTTACTAAGCGTGTGTAGCATCTTGTGTTGTTCTTGTGATGTTCTATCAAGTGTGAAGATGAGTCATATTGAGCAGGACGAACCTCTAATGTGTGACATTGAACCATAGTCATGCTAGAGGAAAGTTATGCTAGAGGATCCCTTTCTGAGTATTTACATTTTAAGTAATGTGTAAACTAAATACTAGTTTAGAAAATGTATGCCATATGATGTATTTGTGTACAATTCATGCCAGCAACAGTCCATACATTTCTACTTACCATCTGATGTCCTCTTTAAAAACCATGTGGCAAAGACTCGCTACAGGACCCAATGCCCAGAGCATCACCTATATTAATAAATGAAACACATTTTTAGCATTTGATGAACAATCCTAACATGTTTGCACAATTCTCTACTTGTCATTTCCCTAGAGTTCACATCTATTGACAATACTCCAGTCTAACTTCTATTATTTACCGTCTAAAGTGGCGGTTGATGATGTCTGCTCTGACATTGAGCCCCTCGTCCCGGAATGGCCCTCTAGAACAGGATCATCCTCCTCATCTCTGAGGAGGTTTCGGTGCCCCGGGACGCCCTGCAGCATCCCAGCCCGCTGTGCAATATTATGCAGGACGCTACAGGCTACAACGATCTTAGCCACCTTCTTTGGGTTGTACTGGAGGGCTCCTCCTGACCTGTCCAGGCACCTGAACCTCATCTTCAGGAGCCCGAACATCCGTTCAACCACCGCCCTGGTTCTCTTATGAGCCCTATTGTAGCGCTCCTCAGACACATCAGTCGGGCTACGCAAGGGGGTAATGAGCCAAGGCCGGCTCATGTACCCAGAATCACCTATAAATTATGAACAGAACATAATTCAAACAGAATCCTCAAAATAGTATTTGGAGTCAAATAAAAAGTTTTGTACACGATAATCCACTAACAAATGTTTATTTTAAAAAAAAAAAATCTAGTTCAATCTTATTCTCTATCTTCCCATTTCATCTAAGACATGCTACATATGCGTATTTCTCCTAAACCAAACCTTGTGTAAAATGCAAACTAAATGGTTACATTGCATTCTCTATCTGAGCATTTAAGGTAAGACATGCTACATATCTGCATTGAACTAAAAGTAGACATTAGCGGAAAGAGACAATGACATGGTTAAATTGCATTAGCTAATATCTTCCCATTTCAGCTAAGAAATGCTACATATGCGTATTTCTCCTAAACCAGACCTTGTGTAAAATGCAAACTAAATGGTTACATTGCATTCTCTATCTGAGCATTTAAGGTAAGACATGCTACATATCTGCATTGAACTAAAAGTAGACATTAGCGGAAAGAGACAATGACATGGTTAAATTGCATTAGCTAATATCTTCCCATTTCAGCTAAGACATGCTACATATGCGTATTTCTCCTAAACCAGACCTTGTGTAAAATGCAAACTAAATGGTTACATTGCATTCTCTATCTGAGCATTTAAGGTAAGACATGCTACATATCTGCATTGAACTAAAAGTAGACATTAGCGGAAAGAGACAATGACATGGTTAAATTGCATTAGCTAATATCTTCCCATTTCAGCTAAGACATGCTACATATGCGTATTTCTCCTAAACCAGACCTTGTGTACAATGGCAATGAAATGGTTACATTGCATTCTCTATCTGAGCATTTAAGGTAAGACATGCTACATATCTGCATTGAACTAAAAGTAGACATTAGCGGAAAGAGACAATGACATGGTTAAATTGCATTAGCTAATATCTTGCCATTTCAACTAAGACATGCTACATATGCGTATTTCTCCTAAACCAGACCTTGTGTAAAATGCAAACTAAATGGTTACATTGCATTCTCTATCTGAGCATTTAAGGTAAGACATGCTACATATCTGCATTGAACTAAAAGTAGACATTAGCGGAAAGAGACAATGACATGGTTAAATTGCATTAGCTAATATCTTGCCATTTCAACTAAGACATGCTACATATGCGTATTTCTCCTAAACCAGACCTTGTGTAAATTGCAAACTAAATGGTTACATTGCATTCTCTATCTGAGCATTTAAGGTAAGACATGCTACATATCTGCATTGAACTAAAAGTAGACATTAGCGGAAAGAGACAATGACATGGTTAAATTGCATTAGCTAATATCTTGCCATTTCAACTAAGACATGCTACATATGCGTATTTCTCCTAAACCAAACCTTGTGTAAAATGCAAACTAAATGGTTACATTGCATTCTCTATCTGAGCATTTAAGGTAAGACATGCTTCATATCGGCATTGAACTAAAAGTAGACATTAGCGGGGGAAAAAAATAAATGGTTAAATTGCATCCTATAGCTGAACATTACGCTAACATTTTAAAACTACAGTGGCAATTGTCAAACTAATTAACCATGTTGTGCACAAATACTCACCAACGAGATAACCAGGGGGCATTTGTCTTTCCTCAAACGGTCTCCACAGGGACGACAGAGAGAGGATGCGGGCATCATGACTAGCCCCTCCAAAATTCGCACACACATGCATAATCCTCATCCGTGCGTCACAAACATACTGCACGTTGAGGCTATGAAAATGTTTGCGATTTCTGAAGGGCAAGTCATCAATTGGAGCACGCAGCGCAATGTGGGTACAATCTATGGCTCCCAAGACATTGGGCAATTCAGCAATATCAAAGAATTCCCGCTTCAGGCGCCTCCAATCACCATCATTCTGTGGGAATCCTATGTATTGCTTACTGATACGTACCATGGCGTCCAGAAAGTTATCAAACACCACAGAGAATGTACCTTGAGCCAGGCCATGCATGTACAGTTCTCCGGATTGAAAACTCCCGGAGGCCAGGACGTATAGACAGCTTAGCATCTTACTCATGGCGGGAACAGCAGTCCTTATTCTTATACGTGGCTCCAAATGAGGTTTAAGAAGATCGTAAAGGCCAATGAGCTGTTCGCGATTGAGCCGATACTTATCATAAACCTCAAAGTCGCTCATGTTTTCCAAGGTGGGTCTCACCCTGTAGACAGGAGGGCCTCGAACCAGACGACCCCTTCGTCTCAGTCTGAGCCGCCGAGGCTGCCTGATTCGATCAACAGCTAGTTCGCCAATAGCAGCACCAGCAGTGTCTACCATGTCATCGTCATCCATCTTTCAAAACAGCGTAACAAGGTATGCACTTGATCTGATGTGGATCACAAGTGATGCTTTGGCCATGTTGTTTGGGGGATTTATAGTACAATTAGTCCAATGGTAGTGAGTTTGTAATGATTGCTAATTGTATTCACTTGTTTGTATGTGAGCGGCGCGAATGCTTTCAAAGTGGGCGTTTTTGTTTTTTTGGCTGAAATGTTGTTTTCCCCCAATGAATCTCAATGTGAAAGTGTCAAATATCACACATACAGTGCATGTTTGTAATGTTTGATCATATGCGTAATCAATATTTCTTAAACGCGATCTTATAGTAACAAGCACACGTCCAGGCTAACATGAATGAAAGTGCATAGTTGTGTATAATGTGCATCGAATGTGATCGATCAATGTTGCTGCAATATTGTTTGTAAACGATAAAGTAACATCTGCCATCTGTAGTATTGTATATATAAGTGATTGCCGAGCAGTCAATATTGTACGCGTCCCTTTAAAATCGCACTAATGCTGAATAACTTCCGGCTGCCATCTGTAGTATTGTATATATAAGTGATTGCCGAGCTGTCAATATTGTATGCGTCCCTTTCAAATCGCAATAATAATTCCGAACTTCCCGTCTGCCATCTGTAGTATTGTATATATAAGTGATTGCCGAGCTGTCAATATTGTATGCGTCCCATTAAAATGGCACTAATACTGAATAACTTCCGGCTGTCATCTGTAGTATTGTATATATAAGTGATTGCCGAGCTGTCAATATTGTATGCATCCCATTAAAATGGCACTAATACTGAATAACTTCCGGCTGTCATCTGTAGTATTGTATATATAAGTGATTGCCGAGCTGTCAATATTGTATGCGTCCCATTAAAATGGCACTAATACTGAATAACTTCCGGCTGTCATCTGTAGTATTATATATATAAGTGATTGCCGAGCAGTCAATATTGTATGCGTCCCTTTCAAATCGCAATAATAATTCCGAACTTCCCGTCTGCCATCTGTAGTATTGTATATATAAGTGATTGCCGAGCAGTCAATATTGTATGCGTCCCTTTCAAATCGCACTAATAATTCCGAACTTCCCGTCTGCCATCTGTAGTATTGTATATATAAGTGATTGCCGAGCTGTCAATATTGTATGCGTCCCTTTCAAATCGCACTAATGCTGAATAACTTCCGGCTGTCATCTGTAGTATTATATATAAGTGATTTGCGATCTGACAATATTTATTAATTGTCCCATTCAAATCTCCCTAATAATGCTGTTCCAAACTGTTATTTACGTATATGTTGTATTGTAGTATTGAGTGTTAAAGTTCAGAAAGGGGCGGTACAGTCGTGAATCTGTAATGTGCATGGTTGAATCTTCTAATGACGTCATCATATTATTAACCTGCCTATGTAGTTCTGAAATCCTCATTGTGTTGTTGTATTTGACTACATTGTTATTGTGTGCTGAATAAAATATAAATGTGTGCTTTGTGGTTGCGTGATGCGTGTTATGTACATGTACGTATATATTGTGATTGTGTCCCACATATGCTGACTTCTATATAGCGGTCTGGCATTGTTGTTCCTTCCCATAAAGTGACATCTGTAATCTGGTGTAATGATGTTCTTGTTGTACGTAATTCCTAATGGTTTCTGGTGATGGAATCATGATGTTCAAAGTACAGTAAAATCCATATGTTGTGTTTTGTGATTCCTATAGAGAATGTAATGTGTTTTTCCCCCATCATTTGAATGCACATGTATGAGTGAATGTTAAAAGTAATGTATGTGCATCCATGACTGATCATGTGTTAAGCCTATGTAGATATGCAGTTGCTGCAAGCATATGAGTTGAATAAATGAAATGCAATAATAAAGGTAAATGAGAATTGTTTCCCATTGTGTAGTGTTTGTGAATCCTGAAAAGTTGACATTATTTTTGTGTCCGTTTAAATGTAATATTTTGATAACAAAAAGTTTGTTACTAGTGATGTTGATTTGTAGTTGATGTAATATAAAAGTCTGAAACAATTTAATGGTGTTGTGAATATTCAATAATTAAAATCCATAAATCCACCATAGGGAAATAGTCATTTCTTGATCTATTTCTCATAGCTGGGTCTAACGCATAAAAGTATGTATTTTCTAGCGCTGGTATTTGGAGTTTTTCGGTCTACGCTATTTGCGTGCGTTAGGGAAATGTGGGTTTCACGTGCACGAGCACGTCTTCCCAATAGAAGTCAATGGAGGCTCTAAAATTTGGTCTTTTTTTTTTCTAAGACTGGTTTTCCTCGTAAAGTGAGTGACGTCATGAGCTTGTGTGAAAAAGTAACTAAATCGTGTTCTTTTTGTAATAAATAAATATTTTTTGTATGTCATGTGGTGTATATTGTTTGTATGCATCGATGAGTGTATATTTGTGATAATGTTATTAGTTAGATGTAGGTATATGAGGGTCTTTTCCCGTGTGTCAATGTAAGTCAATGGGAAAATGGATTTGTGTAGTTTTTTTTCTAACACCCGAGATCTCGCAACTTTGATCATTTGTATTTTGATGAAAAATTATTAAATCTTAAAAATAAAGATAGTGTTGTGTTTGTATGAGTGTAAGTGTAGTTTGTGTAATATTTGTTTTGTGATTCGTGAATGTTTATTTTGTCGGTATATGTTTACTACTGGGTCTGAGGTGTCGGTAGAAATTTGAGCGTTGAGTGATTTTTGAGTGTCGGTAACTGAACTCTAAATACCAGAGTCCGTAAGAAACCCGCGTTAGGAGCCTCTAACGCTGGTTTTCACGGCTAACGCCAAACTCCAAATCTAGGCCTAAGTTTTTCCAAACGTAATAAAGTGTTTTTCTCTTGTAAGGTGTATCCAGTCCACGGATCATCCATTACTTGTGGGATATTCTCCTTCCCAACAGGAAGTTGCAAGAGGATCACCCACAGCAGAGCTGCTATATAGCTCCTCCCCTAACTGCCATATCCAGTCATTCTCTTGCAACTCTCAACAAGCATGGAGGTAGTAAGAGAGAAGTGGTACAACGTAGTTGGTTTTTTTCTTCAATCAAAAGTTTGTTGTTTTTAAATGGTACCGGAGTTGTACTATTTTGTCCCAGGCAGAAAATAGAAGAAGAATCTGCCTGTGATTTCTATGATCTTAGCAGGTTGTAACTAAGATCCATTGCTGTTCTCACACATGACTGAAGAGAGAGGTAACTTCAGTGGGGGAATGGCGTGCAGGTTATCCTGCTATGAGGTATGTGCAGTTAAAAATGTTTCTAGAAGATGTGAATGCTAGAAAATGCTGCTGATACCAGATTTATGTAAGGTAAGCCTGAATACAGTGATTTAATAGCGACTGGTATCATGCTTTCTTTCTGAGGTAATACTCTTATAGATTTACAATATAAAACGTTTGCTGGCATGTTTAAACGTTTTTATATATACTTTGGTGATAAAACTTTATTGTGGCCTAGTTTTTTTCCACATGGCTGGCTTAAATTTGCCTAGAAACAGTTTCCTGAGGCTTTCCACTGTTTTAATATGAGTGGGAGGGGCCTAATTTAGCGCTTTTTTGCGCAGTAACTTTTACAGACTGAGACATCCAGCTTCCTCCAGGAGTCCCCTGAATGCTATAGGACCTCTCTTAAGGGCTCTTAGGCTTTCCAAAATCGTTTGTTGGGGAAGGTAGGCCCACAGCAAGGCTGTGGAAGTTTGGTGTGACTGTTAAAAACGTCTATATCGTTTTTTGATTCGTTTTTTGAACTAAGGGGTTAATCATCCATTTGCAAGTGGGTGCAATGCTCTGTTAGCTTATTATACACACTGTAAACATTTCATTTGATTTACTGCTTTTTTTCACTGTTTTTCAAATTCTGACAAAAATTGTTTCTCTTAAAGGCACAGACCCGTTTTTATTTTTTGCTTGTTAACTTGATTTAAAGTGATTTCCAAGCTTGCTGGTCTCATTGCTAGTCTGTTTAAACATGTCTGACATAGATGAAACTCCTTGTTCATTATGTTTAGAAGCCATTGTGGAACCCCCTCTTAGAATGTGTACCAAATGTACTGATTTCACTTTAAGTAATAAAGATCATATTCTGTCTTTAAAAAAATTATCACCAGAGGAATCTGACGAGGGGGAAGTTATGCCGACTATCTCGCTCCACGTGTCAGACCCTTTGACTCCCGCTCAAGGGACTCATGCTCTAGTGGCGCCAAGTATATCTAGTGCGCCCATAGCGTTTACTTTACAAGACATGGCGGCGGTCATGGATGATACCCTGTCAGCGGTATTATCCAGACTACCTGGGTTTAGAGGAAAGCGAGACAGCTCTGGAGTTAGAAGAAATACAGAGCATTCTGCCGCTTTAAGAGCTATGTCTGATACTCCCTCACAATATACAGAAGCTGAGGAAGGAGAGCTTCTTTCTGTGGGTGATGTTTCTGACTCAGGGAAGAGGATTCACCCTGATTCTGATATGTCTACATTTAAATTTAAGCTTGAACACCTCCGCGTGTTGCTCAGGGAGGTTTTAGCTGCTCTGAATGACTGTGATACAATTGCAGTGCCAGAAAAATTGTGTAGATTGGACAAATACTATGCAGTGCCGGTGTGCACTGATGTTTTTCCAATACCTAAAAGGTTTACAGAAATTATTACTAAGGAATGGGATAGACCAGGTGTGCCGTTCTCTCCCCCTCCTATTTTTAAGAAAATGTTTCCAATAGATGCTACCACACGGGACTTATGGCAGACAGTCCCTAAGGTGGAGGGAGCAGTTTCTACACTAGCTAAGCGTACTACTATCCCTGTCGAGGACAGTTGTGCTTTCTCAGATCCAATGGATAAAAAGTTAGAATGTTACCTTAAGAAAATGTTTATTCAACAAGGTTTTATTCTACAGCCCCTTGCATGCATTGCCCCAGTCACTGCTGCTGTGGCTTTCTGGTTTGAGTCTCTGGAAGAGGCTTTACAGGTAGAGACCCCATTGAATGACATACTTGACAAGCTTAGAGCACTTAAGCTAGCCAATTCTTTTGTTTCTGATGCCATTGTTCATTTCACTAAACTAACGGCTAAGAATTCTGGTTTTGCTATTCAAGCGCGCAGGGCGCTATGGCTTAAATCATGGTCAGCTGACGTTACTTCAAAGTCTAAGCTGCTTAACATTCCCTTCAAGGGGCAAACCCTATTCGGGCCTGGTTTGAAGGAGATCATTTCTGATATCACTGGAGGAAAAGGTCATGCCCTTCCTCAGGATAAGTCCAAATCAAGGGCCAAACAGACTAATTTTCGTGCCTTTCGAAACTTCAAGGCGAGTACGGAATCAACTTCCTCTAATGCAAAACAAGAGGGAACTTTTGCCCAGTCCAAGTCGGTATGGAGACCTAACCAGACCTGGAACAAAGGTAAGCAGGCCAAAAAGCCTGCTGCTGCCCCTAAGACAGCATGAAGTATCAGCCCCCTATCCGGTAACGGATCTAGTAGGGGCAGACTTTCACTCTTCACCCAGGCTTGGGCAAGAGATGTCCAGGATCCCTGGGCGTTGGAAATTGTATCCCAGGGGTATCTTCTGGACTTCAAAGCTTCTCCTCCAAAAGGGAGATTTCACCTTTCACAATTATCTGCAAACCAGATAAAGAGAGAGGCATTCTTACACTGTGTTCAAGACCTCCTAGTTATGGGAGTGATCCATCCTGTTCCACAGGAGGAACAAGGACAGGGATTTTACTCAAATCTGTTTGTGGTTCCCAAAAAAGAGGGAACCTTCAGACCAATTTTAGATCTCAAGATTTTAAACAAATTCCTCAGAGTTCCATCATTCAAGATGGAGACTATTCGTACCATCCTACCTATGATCCAGGAGGGTCAATACATGACTACAGTGGATTTAAAGGATGCTTATCTTCACATTCGGATACACAAAGATCATCATCGGTTTCTCAGGTTTGCCTTCCTGAACAGGCATTACCAGTTTGTAGCTCTTCACTTTGGGTTAGCTACAGCCCCAAGAATCTTTACAAAGGTTCTGGGGTCACTTCTGGTGGTCCTAAGACCGCGGGGCATAGCAGTGGCCCCTTATTTAGATGACATTCTGATACAGGTGTCAAATTTCCAAATTGCCAAGTCTCATACGGACATAGTTCTGGCATTTCTGAGGTCGCATGGGTGGAAGGTGAACGAGGAATAGAGTTCTCTATCCTCTCTCACAAGAGTCTCCTTTCTGGGGACTCTAATAGATTCTGTAGAAATTAGGATTTACCTGACAGAGTCCAGGTTATCAAAACTTCTAAATTCCTGCCGTGTTCTTTATTCCACTTCTCGCCCTTCGATGGCTCAGTGTATGGAAGTAATCGGCTTAATGGTAGCGGCAATGAACATAGTGCCGTTTGCACGTCTACATCTCAGACCGCTGCAACTATGCATGCTCAGTCAGTGGAATGGGGATTACACAGATTTGTCCCCTCTACTAAATATGGATCAAGAGACCAGGGATTCTCTTCTCTGGTGGCTATCTCGGGTCCATCTGTCCAAGGGAATGACCTTTCGCAGGCCAGATTGGACAATTGTAACGACAGATGCCAGCCTTCTAGGCTGGGGGGCAGTCTGGAACTCCCTGAAGGCTCAAGGATCGTGGACTCAGGAGGAGACACTCCTTCCAATAAACATTCTAGTACTAAGAGTGATATTCAATGCTCTTCAGGCTTGGCCTCAGCTAGCGACAATGAGGTTCATCAGATTTCAGTCGGACAACATCACGACTGTGGTTTACATCAACCATCAAGGGGGAACAAGGAGTTCCCTAGCGATGTTAGAAGTCTCAAAGATAATTCGCTGGGCAGAGATTCACTCTTGCCACCTATCAGCTATCCATATCCTAGGTGTAGAGAACTGGGAGGCGGATTTTCTAAGTCGACAGACTTTTCATCCGGGGGAGTGGGAACTCCATCCGGAGGTGTTTGCACAATTGATTCATCATTGGGGCAAACCAGAACTGGATCTCATGGCGTCTCTCCAGAACGCCAAGCTTCCTTGTTACGGATCCAGGTCCAGTGACCCCAAGACAACGCTGATAGATGCTCTAGCAGCACCTTGGTCCTTCAACCTGGCTTATGTGTTTCCACCGTTTCCTCTGCTCCCTTGTCTGATTGCCAAAATCAAGCAGGAGAGAGCATCGGTGATCTTGATAGCGCCTGCGTGGCCACGCAGGACTTGGTATGCAGATCTGGTGGACATGTCATCCTTTCCACCATGGACTCTGCCGCTGAGACAGAACCTTCTACTTCAAGGTCCTTTCAACCATCCAAATCTAATTTCTCTGAGGCTGACTGCCTGGAGATTGAACGCTTGATTTTATCAAAGCGTGGTTTCTCCGAGTCAGTCATTGATACCTTAATTCAGGAACAAAAGCCTGTCACAAGGAAAATCTATCATAAGATATGGCGTAAATATCTTTATTGTTGTGAATCCAAGGGCTACTCATGGAGTAAGGTCAGGATTCCCAGGATATTATCTTTTCTCCAAGAAGGATTGGAGAAAGGATTGTCAGCTAGTTCCTTAAAGGGACAGATTTCTGCACTGTCTATTCTTTTGCACAAGCGTCTGGCGGATATTCCAGACGTTCAGGCATTTTTTCAGGCTTTAGTTAGAATCAAGCCTGTGTTTAAACCTGTTTCTCCACCTTGGAGCTTAAATTTGGTTCTTAAAGTTCTTCAGGGGGTTACGTTTGAACCTCTTCATTCCATAGATATCAAACTTTTATCTTGGAAAGTTCTTTTTTTTGGTAGCTATTTCCTCGGCTTGTAGAGTTTCCGAGTTATCTGCCTTACAATGTGATTCTCCTTATCTGATCTTCCATGCAGATAAGGTAGTTCTGCGTACCAAACCTGGGTTTTTACCTAAGGTGGTATCTAATAAGAATATCAATCAGGAGATTGTTGTTCCATCATTGTGTCCTAATCCTTCTTCAAAGAAGGAACGTCTATTACACAATCTTGACGTGGTTCATGCTTTAAAGTATTATTTACAAGCTTCTAAAGATTTTCGTCAAACATCTGCTTTGTTTGTTGTCTACTCTGGACAGAGGAGAGGCCAAAAGGCTTTGGCAACCTCTCTTTCGTTTTGGCTAAGAAGCATAATCCGCTTAGCTTATGAGACTGCTGGCCAGCAGCCTCCTGAAAGGATTACAGCTCATTCTACTAGAGCTGTGACTTCCACATGGGCCTTTAAAAATGAGGCTTCTGTTGAACAGATTCGCAAGGTGGCGACTTGGTCTTCGCTTCATACCTTTTCAAAATTCTATAAATTTGATACTTTTGCTTCTTCGGAGGTTATTTTTGGGAGAAAGGTTTTACAGGCAGTGGTACCTTCTGTTTAAGTACCTGCCTTGTCCCTCCCTGTACTTTAGCTTTGGTATTGGTATCCCACAAGTAATGGATGATCCGTGGACTGGATACACCTTACAAGAGAAAACATAATTTATGCTTACCTGATAAATTTATTTTTCTTGTGGTGTATCCAGTCCACGGCCCGCCCTGTCATTTTAAGGCAGGTATTTTTTAATTTTAAACTACAGTCACCACTGCACCCTATGGTTTCTCCTTTCTCTGCTTGTTTTCGGTCGAATGACTGGATATGGCAGTTAGGGGAGGAGCTATATAGCAGCTCTGCTGTGGGTGATC
The DNA here is from genome assembly GCF_027579735.1 of Bombina bombina. Taxonomy (NCBI): domain Eukaryota; kingdom Metazoa; phylum Chordata; class Amphibia; order Anura; family Bombinatoridae; genus Bombina; species Bombina bombina. Next base: position 99,432,666 of record NC_069509.1, read on the forward strand.
CTCTTGCAACTTCCTGTTGGGAAGGAGAATATCCCACAAGTAATGGATGATCCGTGGACTGGATACACCACAAGAGAAATAAATTTATCAGGTAAGCATAAATTATGTTTTTTTGTAAACAACAATAATGTTATGACTGTCCCTTTAAGCTGTGTTTTTGGCATTCAGACAGTGATATGCCATCATGTATAATTGTAATGGTCATTTTGTTTGAGATTAGGGAAACAGTTTGGACATCACATCACAGAAACCAATCAATGTAATCAACAAGGATAGGTATGTGATGATGTGGTGTCCACACACTTGTAAACCACACTCTGCAAAAAATCTGCCTCCATGGACCCGGTTCCTTAAAAGCAGATTATATACAGAGTGTGGTCCACTTACTTCCTCTTCCTTCCCCTCTTCCCACAAGACTGAGGCTCTGGGGGGGGGGGGGCAGCAGATGGCCCAGGAGCAGATGGCCCAGCAGCAGATGGCCCAGCAGCAGATGGCCCAGCAGCAGATGGCGCGTTATGCACCTCCCGTGGGACCTGCAATATATCTCTGAGAGTATGCAAGATCTCGCTTTGTCCTTGGATAATCTCTCTTTGGCCTTGGATAAGCTCTGTTTGGTCTTGTCGAATGGCATGAATTTCTTCTGTCAGCTGGATTCTGCTTTCAACATTTTCCCTCCGGGAGGCACGCATCTGTTCTTGAAAATCGAGTAAAATCTGCACCTGTGCTATCTCCTCCTGAGGGGCTGCTGGTGCAGGAGGGGCTGCTGGTGCAGGAGTGGCTGCTGCAGGGATCTCTTCTGCAGTGGGGGCTTCTTCAGAGGATGAGGATAGAGGGATGTCTTCCATGTCTCCCCGAGGTGGCGAGTCATCTCCACCACTCTCATACCTGGGTGAAGGAGGAGCCTGTGGTTGCTGTGCTGCCTCCTCCCCAGACTCTGTATATTGTAAAAAGAAAGAAATCGATATATTAGCATAGTTCCAAATAAAGATGTAAATGCTTTTGCTTACAATAGAATTACAAATGCAGCCTCATTAATCCACTTTCAAATATAACAATCAATACGATTTCCGCATTTTCCAAACCGTGTTTCTGATATCTATATGGTCAATCTGAATGTTTTTGCGTTTGTTTTCAGTCTGCTTAAATGCACACCTAATCTGTAGACTAGATACTAATGTAATCGCAAGGTAATTGTGAATGCGTTTGCGTAATAATGTGTTAAAAAGCGTAATTGCGTTAATCATATCCTTAAATACATTCTTTATTTTTGATGTTACGAGATTATTAAATGAGCTTACTGTCAGATGAGAGTGGCAGGTTCCTGATATCGACTCCTCCGATCCTGACTATGGCCACCTCGGAGATGTGTTAGGCCACATTTCCTCCCATTTGGAATACTCGACGGTCATTTCAGGCCCGCCACCGTTCCCTGTTGCGTATTGGTACTCCCTCGAGATCTTTCTTTTGAGTTCCATTTTGCAGTCCCGGTAGCAATGCTTTATAGACTTGACATCCCTGTTATGGGCCCCCACTGCATTAACGGCACCCCTGATCTCCAGCCATAGCTTCCTCTTCTCCCTAGGGTTGGCCTTCTGAGCCTGCAGCCTCCTAGCCCTGTCCATATAAGCCTCTATGAGGGCCTCCTTCTCCTCCATAGTATACCTTGCCTCCCTAGTCAGCTTGGTTTTCCCCTGTGATGGTGTCCTCTGTTTCCTGGACTGTGAAGCTCTACACTGCATGCCACTGGTCCACCCACCGCTTCCTCCCCCCCTTCCTGTCCTGTTCCTCTCCCTCTCCCCCTCTCCTGACTAAGCTCCTGCCTGACCTCCTCTATAACCTCTTCCCTAAACTGAATCCTAAGGAACTCTACTAGTTCCGGGCTAATCTGCCCCCTATCCCCCCCTACCGACATACTCAAACAAAAAGTGAATGTGCCCAAATGAAAGGGGGTCAAAATAAATAAAAAAATGCACACAAAAAAAAAAGTGCTCAAAGTGTGAAAGGGATATAAATAAAAGAGGGTAAGGAGTATTTAACCAACAAAAATGTATAAGAAGACTAAAATGAGGATATGTAAACAAAATCTAACTATGGGATGGGTATGGGCTTAAAGGGAATGGGGTATGGGCTTAAAGGGAATGGGGTATGGGATAAAAGGGAATGGGGTATGGGATGAAAGGGAATGGGATTACAGGGAATGGGGTATGGAGTGTAGTATGAGAGGGGATGGGGTATGGAGTGTATGTAGTGTTATTGATAAGTGTATGTATGTATTGACTGTGTTTGCGTGTAAATGTGTTAAGTATACAGAAAAACCACTCACACACTCACCCAAACCAACTCTCGCTCACTTCCACTCTCTTACTATCTCACACTACAACTAACTAACTCTCTCACACTACCACTAACTAACTCACTCACTATCTCACACTACCACTAACTCACACTACCACTAACTAACTCTCTCACACTACCACTAACTAACTCGCACAATAACACTAACTCACTCTCTCATACTAACACTAACTCTCACAATAACACTAACACACACTAACTCTCACAATAACGCACTAAATCTCTCTCCTCTCTAATCTCAAAAAACCCTCCATCAACACAGTCAAAGAAGCCATGCTTGTGGCGTGCTTATATACCCTATGTAAATGTTTAATGATGTACCGGTTTGCCAAGTAAATTATGTTCAGGTGTGCTTTGTTAGTAATTAGTATGTGTGCAATGTGTATTAGTTGTGTGAATTTGTGCATGCTCATATTGAGTTAGTATTTGTGGAATGTGTAGAATGCGATGATGTCATAGTGATCGTTTTGCATAACATTGTCCAAAAGTATTATGTGTAAATATAAATGTTGATTTGTGATGGTGTAGTATTTGTGAAGTGGTGTAAATGTTTGTTTGTACTAATATTCCGAAATGTTGAATGCGAGTGTTTTGTGTATGAGTGTGCAATTCTTTTTTCGTGTTGTTTTGTTCCGTGTTGTAGGATCGTAAGGTATATCTGTATTCCTCGTTTAGTGTAAATGTTCTTTATTCTTTTTTTTCCCGATTGTGAATGTGTAATTCATATGTGCTATGTTGCGTGATTGTTGTTAGTACATTTGCTGTGTGTTTTTGTTGTGCATTATGTGGTATACGTAATATGACAGAGCAGTGCGTATTTCTCGCAAGATCGAGTGTTATCTGAAAAATGCGTGCTTCTTTGATTTATCATTGATCTCTATGGGAGAATGTTTAATGCGGCCGTGATTACTCTTCTTAAATAAACGTGGTACTCGTGTTACCGCGACGCGTTACGAGGTTGTTTTCAGACGCGTAATACCTACGTTAAGAAAAGTGCGCCAAGGAAATAAAATACGCATAACTACTAATGCAAAACTCGTAAGCTAGGCGTATTTTTTTAAAGCTACATTGGAGTGTTTGAATATTTTAAGAAAGACATTTCATTTAGAAGGAGTATGAAAGAAGAACATTAATTTACATGATTTTGACAGAGTCTAACATTTTAAACAACATTCACACTTACTCACATTCTTTGACTCATTATCTTTGCAGATAGGTTTATCTAGGACTGCTCAAGAGCAATCAAGAACATAGCTTAGATATGCTGATTGGTGGCTGCATATTTTTAACGATTGTCAGTGCCTCACCCATGTGTTCACTTTAAAACTAGTAGTGTATTGATGCTCATTCAACACATTATACCAAGAGAATGAAGCACATTTGAGAAAGAAGATAATTGCAAACCGGGTTAAAAATGTATGTTAAAAAAAAAATAAAAAAATTGGGGTTTCATGTCCTTTTAAGAGTTACATTAGAAATATATGCTCACAATACTACATTTAGAGATCAACAATGTGGAAGCCATACATGACACGATACTGAGCATTTACATTAAGAAAAATATCAGGACATAAAAACGTAATCCAATCCAAGGACGGATTTTACACCTTTGCATGTCAATAAGAAACTTTTTTATATTTGAAAAACTAGTATGTGCTATATTGTTATCTATGAAGGGTGTTTGCTTCAGATAATGTAACGCTAGATAACAGAATACTGTGATATATGAAATATAATCCATTGTTGGTAATAAGTATATATTTCATTAGAATAGGAACATTCAGAACTATTTAGGAAGCAGCAGGGTTTAAAGGGACATGAAACATTTTTTATTTCATGATTTTGTAAGAGATTGCAATTTTAACTACCTTTCAAAATTACTGATATTATTTATCTTGTTATCTTTTGCTGAACTGTGTTTCTAGGTAATCTCAAGAGCAGCAAAAACCCTATGTTCTAGCTGCTGATTGGTGGCTGCACATATATACCGATTGTCATTGGCTCACCTATGTGTTCAGTTAGAAACCAGTAGTGCACTGCTGCTCCTTCAACAAATGATACCAAGAGACTGAAGCAAATTTGAGAATTGAAGTAAATTGGAAAGTTTTTTTAAATAGTATGTTCTACCTAAATGAAAACAAAAATTATTTGGGTTTCATGTCCCTTTAAATGAGAAATAATGCTATTAGATACATTATGAAAATGTGGATTGGTTATACATTATGAGGGATATTTATCAAACCGTCAACCGCAAATATGCTGGAATTCCGCAGCGTAATTGTGGCGAGCCTGATTCGACCTATTTATCAAAGCCTACAGACCGGCAAAAGTTAAAATTAGTGACGTAACATACGATCCGCCGGTCTCAATCCGACACAGATCGATGCTTACGTCATTACAGATGTTCCGAATACAAATTCGGCACTATCTGACACCTTTTGCCATTTATCAAATTTCTAACAGTTACGCTCGCCACTATTCCGGCCCAGCATATGTGCTTTTCAATCCGCCACCCTGGAGGCCGCAGATGCCATAAAAATCAATGGGAGTCTGAAAGCAGCGAAAGCTTATGTTCGCTGTTGCCCGATATCCCATTGATTTCTATGGTAGAATAAAAGTTACGTTTACACCTAACACCCTAACATGTTCCCCCGAGTCTAAACACCCCTGATCTGCCGACCCTGACATCGCCGCCACGAAATAAAGTTATTAATCCCTATCCCACCGCTCCCGGACCCCTCGCATCCTAAATAAATATATTAACCCCTATCCCGCCGCTCCCGGACCCCGCCGCAACAAAATAAATGTATTAACCCCTAAACCCCTGGCCTCCCACATCACTACCACTTGCTAAATCTATTAACCCCTAAACTGCCAGCCCCCCACATCGCCATAAACTAAATTAAGCTATTAACCCCTAAACCTAACAACCCGCTAACTTTACATTAAATATTAACTCATCCCTATCGTATAATAAATTTAAACTTACCTTTAGAATTTGAATACACTATATTAAACAATTAATTAACCTACCCTAACTAGTATACTAAAATTACATTAAACTATATTAAACAAATAATTAATCTACCCTAACTATTATACTAAAATTACATTAAACTATATTAAACTAATAATAAATCTACCCTAACTATTATACTAAAATTACATTAAACTATATTAAAATATTAATTAACCTACCCTAACTATTATACTAAAATTACATTAATCTAACAATTAAATTAACTATATTACATATTTAAAAACCTAACCCAACTCAAGTTATTTAAATCTACTATAAAGAATTACTAAGTTACAAAAAAATAACAACTAAGTTACACAAAATAAAAAACACTAAGGCCTAGATTTAGAGTTTGGCGGTAGCCGTGAAAACCAGCGTTAGAGGCTCCTAACGCTGGTTTTAGGCTACCGCCGGTATTTGGAGTCACTCAAAAAAGGGTCTAACGCTCACTTTTCAGCCGCGACTTTTCCATACCGCAGATCCCCTTATGTCATTTGCGTATCCTATCTTTTCAATGGGATCTTTCTAACTCCGGTATTTGGAGTCGTGTCTGAAGTGAGCGTTAGACATCTAACGACAAAACTCCAGCCGCAGGAAAAAAGTCAGTAGTTAAGAGCTTTTTGGGCTAACGCCGGTTCATAGAGCTCTTAACTACTGTACTCTAAAGTACACTAACACCCATAAACTACCTATGTACCCCTAAACTGAGGTCCCCCCACATCGCCGCCACTCGATTACATTTTTTTAACCCCTAATCTGCCGACCGCCACCTACGTTATACTTATGTACCCATAATCTGCTGCCCCTAACACCGCTGACCCCTGTATTATATTTATTAACCCCTAATCTGCCCCCCTCAACGTCGCCTCCACCTGCCTACACTTACTAACCCCTAATCTGCCGAGCGGACCGCACCGCTACTATAATAAAGTTATTAACCCCTAATCCGCCTCACTAACCCTATAATAAATAGTATTAACCCCTAATCTGCCCTTCCTAACATCGCCGACACCTAACTTCAAACATTAACCCCTAATCTGCCGACCGGAGCTCACCGCTATTCTAATAAATGTATTAACCCCTAAAGCTAAGTCTAACCCTAAGACTAACACCCCCCTAAATTAAATATAATTTAAATCTAACGAAATTAATTAACTCTTATTAAATAAATTATTCCTATTTAAAGCTAAATACTTACCTGTAAAATAAACCCTAATATAGCTACAATATAAATTATAATTACATTGTAGCTATTTTAGGATTAATATTTATTTTACAGGCAACTTTGTAATTATTTTAACCAGGTACAATAGCTATTAAATAGTTAAGAACTATTTAATAGTTACCTAGTTAAAATAATTATAAAATTACCTGTAAAATAAATCCTAACCTAAGTTACAATTAAACCTAACACTATACTATCATTAAATTAATTAAATAAAATACCTACAATTACCTACAATTAAACCTAACACTACACTATCAATACATTAATTAAATACAATATCTACAAATAACTACAATGAAATAAACTAACTAAGGTACAAAAAAAAAGAACTAAGTTACAAAAAATAAAAAAATATTTACAAACATAAGAAAAATATTACAACAATTTTAAACTAATTACACCTACTCTAAGCCCCCTAATAAAATAACAAAGACCCCCAAAATAACAAAATGCCCTACCCTATTCTAAATTACTAAAGTTAAAAGCTCTTTTACCTTACCAGCCCTGAACAGGGCCCTTTGCGGGGCATGCCCCAAGAATTTCAGCTCTTTTGCCTGTAAAAAAAAACATACAATACCCCCCCAACATTACAACCCACCACCCACATACCCCTAATCTAACCCAAACCCCCCTTAAATAAACCTAACACTAAGCCCCTGAAGATCTTCCTACCTTGGTTCACTGATCCGTCCTGAAGAGCTCCTCCGATGTCCTGATCCAAGCCCAAGCGGGGGGCTGAAGAGGTCCATGATCCGGTCGAAGTCTTCATCCAAGCGGGGCAGAAGAGGTCTTCCATCCGATTGAAGTCTTCATCCAGGCGGCATCTTCTATCGTCATCCATCCGGAGCGAAGCGGCAGCATCCTGAAGACCTCCGACGCGGAACATCCATCCTGCCCGACGACTGAACGACGAATGACGGTTCCTTTAAATGACGTCATCCAAGATGGCGTCCCTCAAATTCCGATTGGCTGATAGGATTCTATCAGCCAATCGGAATTAAGGTAGGAATATTCTGATTGGCTGATGGAATCAGCCAATCAGAATCAAGATCAATCCGATTGGCTGATCCAATCAGCCAATCAGATTGAGCTCGCATTCTATTGGCTGATCGGAACAGCCAATAGAATGCAAGCTCAATCTGATTGGCTGATCGAATCAGCAAATCGGATTGAACTTGATTCTGATTGGATGATTCCATCAGCCAATCAGAATATTCCTACCTTAATTCCGATTGGCTGATAGAATCCTATCAGCCAATCGGAATTCGAGGGACGCCATCTTGGATGACGTCCCTTAAAGGAACCGTCATTCGGCTAGTAGGCGTCGGGAGAAGAGGATGTTCCGTGTCGGAGGTCTGCAAGATGGATCCGGAAGAAAGAAGATTGAAGATGCCGTTGATAGAAGACTTCATCTGGATCATGGACCTCTTCAGCTCCCGCTTGGATGAAGACTTCATCCGGATCATGGACCTCTTCAGCTCCCGCTTGGATGAAGACTTCAGCCGTGTCATGGACCTCTTCAGCCCCCCGCTTGGGCTTGGATCAGGACATCGGAGGAGCTCTTCAGGACGGATCGGTGAACCTGGTATGGTGAAGATAAGGTAGGAAGATCTTCAGGGGCTTAGAGTTAGGTTTATTTAAGGGGGGTTTGGGTTAGATTAGGGGTATGTGGGTGGTGGGTTGTAATGTTGGGGGGGGTATTGTATGTTTTTCTTTACAGGCAAAAGAGCTGAATTTCTTGGGGCATGCCCCGCAAAGGGCCCTGTTCAGGGCTGGTAAGGTAAAAGAGCTTTGAAATGTAGTAATTTAGAATAGGGTAGGGCATTTTGTTATTTTGGGGGTCTTTGTTATTTTATTAGGGGGCTTAGAGTAGGTGTAATTAGTTTAAAATTGTTGTAATATTTTTCTTATGTTTGTAAATATTTTTTTATTTTTTGTAACTTAGTTCTTTTTTATTTTTTGTACTTTAGTTAGTTTATTTCATTGTAGTTATTTGTAGGAATTGTATTTAATTTATTTATTGATAGTGTAGTGTTAGGTTTAATTGTAGGTAATTGTAGGTATTTTATTTAATTAATTTAATGATAGTATAGTGTTAGGTTTAATTGTAACTTAGGTTAGGATTTATTTTACAGGTAATTTTGTTATTATTTTAACTAGGTAACTATTAAATAGTTCTTAACTATTTAATAGCTATTGTACCTGGTTAAAATAATTACAAAGTTGCCTGTAAAATAAATATTAATCCTAAAATAGCTACAATGTAATTATAATTTATATTGTAGCTATATTAGGATTCATTTTACAGGTAAGTATTTAGATTTAAATAGGAATAATTTATTTAAGTTAGTTATTTAGTTAATTAATTTTGTTAGATTAAAATTATATTTAATTTAGGGGGGTGTTAGTGTAAGGGTTAGACTTAGCTTTAGGGGTTAATACATTTATTATAGTAGCGGTGAGCTCCGGTCGGCAGATTAGGGGTTAATGTTTGAAGTTAGGTGTCGGCGATGTTAGGGAGGGCAGATTAGGGGTTAATACTATTTATTATAGGGTTAGTGAGGCGGATTAGGGGTTAATAACTTTATTATAGTAGCGCTCAGGTCCGCTCGGCAGATTAGGGGTTAATAAGTGTAGGCAGGTGGAGGCGACGTTGAGGGGGGCAGATTAGGGGTTAATAAATATAATATAGGGGTCGGCGGTGTTAGGGGCAGCAGATTAGGGGTACATAAGGATAATGTAAGTAGCGGCGGTTTACGGAGCGGCAGATTAGGGGTTAAAAATAATATGCAGGGGTCAGCGATAGCGGGGGCGGCAGATTAGGGGTTAATAAGTATAAGGCTAGGGGTGTTTAGACTCGGGGTACATGTTAGGGTGTTAGGTGCAGACGTAGGAAGTGTTTCCCCATAGCAAATAATGGGGCTGCGTTAGGAGCTGAACGCGGCTTTTTTGCAGGTGTTAGGTTTTTTTTCAGCTCAAACAGCCCCATTGTTTCCTATGGGGGAATCGTGCACGAGCACGTTTTTGAGGCTGGCCGCTTGCGTAAGCAACTCTGGTATCGAGAGTTGAAGCTGCGTTAAAAATGCTCTACGCTCCTTTTTTGGAGCCTAACGCAGCCTTTTTGTGGACTCTCAATACCAGAGTTATTTTTATGGTGCGGCCAGAAAAAAGCCGGCGTTAGCTACGCGGGTCGTTACCGACAAAACTCTAAATCTAGGCCAACGTTACACAAAATAAAAAATACATTTATCCATTGCCCTTAAAAGTGCATTTAGCTCTTTTTCAGCCCAAAGTCCCTAAACTAAAATTAAAACCCACCCAATAAACACTTGAAAAAAACCTAACACTAACCCCCGAAGATCCACTTGTAGTTTTTGAAGACCGGACATCCATCCTCATCCAAGCGGCAGAAGTCCTCAGCAAAGCTGGCAGAAGTCTTCATCCAAGATGGCCGAAGTCTTCATCCAAGCCAGCAGAAGTCTTCATCCAGACGGCATTTTCTATCTTCATCCATCCAGTGTGGAGCGGCTCCATCTTCAAGACATCCGCCGTGGAGCATCCTCTTCTTACGACGACTCTTGCAGAATGAAGTTTCCCTTTAAATGACGTCATCCAAGATGGCTTCCCTTGCATTCCGATTGGCTGATAGAATTCTATCAGCCAATAGGAATTAAGGTGGAAAAAATCCTATTGGTTATTGCAATCAGCCAATAGGACTCAGCTTTCATCCTATTGGCTGATCCAATCAGCCAATAGGATTGAGCTTGCATTCTATTGGCTATTCCAATCAGCCAACTGGATTTTTGTTAGTAGGCAAAAGGCTGCACGTGCAAGGAAACATTATGAAATGAGCCAAAGCAAGCTGAATTAGTAGCATAGCAATGTCCTGGCAAGCAAATGTATTAGCAATGTCCCACATCGACAGTCAGTATAACATATAGTAAAGGAGCCGAAGGTGCAATATATAAGATACCAGATCACCTGCCGTCCATTTAGTTATGGCAGGCTCCACATCTAGCGGTTCCGATATTGACAGAAGTGATAGCTCTCCTGACTGGATATCAATTTGCCTTTCTTCAAGACACGAATCCTGTGTCGATGCTTGTTCCAACAATATTCGTTATTAGCCTTTAGATTGCTGCAAAGTTTGGCAGATTGGAATCCCAGCACGCTATCAGTATAAAAGTTCTCTTTCATCAGAGTGGAAAGCCAAGCCTACGCTGCTACTCATGATCTTGCAAAGATAAACCTTTCAGCAAAGGATAACAAGAAAGCAAATTAAATAATATATGTAAATATGAAAGTTTAGAAAAATTGTTGACAAGTTAAAACAAAGGCCAACACAGCCCCTTTGGAGACATCTGACAAGGTGACATAGTGCATCACAGTCCTTGGAGGGAGTTGACAAGGCAAAACAAAGGCCAACACAGCCCCATTTGAGCCATTTGACAAGGTGACATAGTGCATCACAGCCCTTGGAGGGAGTTGACAAGGCAAAACAAAGGCCAACACAGCCCCTTTAAAGACATCTGACAAGGTGACATAGTGCATCACAGTCCTTGGAGGGAGTTGACAAGGCAAAACAAAGGCCAGCACAGCCCCATTTGAGCCATTTGACAAGGTGACATAGTGCATTATAGTCCTTGGAGGGAGTTGACAAGGCAAAACAAAGGCCAACACACCCCTTTGAAGACATCTGACAAGGTGACATAGTGCATCACAGTCCTTGGAGGGAGTTGACAAGGCAAAACAAAGGCCAACACAGCCCCATTTGACAAGGTGACATAGTGCATCACAGTCCTTGGAGGGAGTTGACAAGGAAAAACAAAGGCCAACACAGCCCCATTTGCGCCATTTGACAAGGTGACATAGTGCATCACAGTCCTTGGAGGGAGTTGACAAGGCAAAACAAAGGCTAACACAGCCCCATTTGAGCCATTAGACAAGGTCACATAGTGCATCACAGCCCTTGGAGGAATTTAACAAGGCAGAACAAAGGCCAACATAGCCCTTAGTATAAATCTGACAAGGTGAAATAGTGCAACAGGCACAAGAACTTATAACTATGCCAAATGACAACAAATCCAACACCCAGGACAATGAAGGTGAGGATTGGGATTAGGGTCAATGTGTTGATGGGGAGGGATGGGGCGAGGTGGGGGATTGGCTCGCCGCTCCGATGGAGCCTGCACAGTTGGGGAGTCAGGGGCCACAGGATTTGCTGCCTGTGCAGGTGGGGGAGAAGAGGGATGGGCAAAACGGGAAGAGCGTTGAGGGGGGCAATACATTTTTTCGGGAAGGGCCCGGAGGGGCTTCTGGATGGGGAGGGGCCGGGAGGGGCTTCTGGCTGGAGAGGGGTAGGAGGGGCTTCTGGATGGGGAGGGCAGGAGTGGCTTCTGGCTGGGGAGGGGCGGGAGGGGTTTCTGGATGGGAAGGGGCGGGAGGCTGATGCCCAGAAGTGGAAGTTTCATCTGAAATATATATAAAAAATTATATATATACATGCATGATTTGAAAATATATTATTATCTTGAAAGAAATCAAGATTCAACATCATTTAAAATCTGGATTCTTGTTCTCAAAAAATACTTAGACAAAGTCACAATAATGACTATGTTTTAAGTTATTGGATGATTTGAATCAAATATAATTAATAATCAGATTTAATTGATCCTTGAAAATCTGAATGTTCATGTAACATTTGATCAATACATAACAAATCATATTTTTCAAAGTCAACATTATGTGCTAATAATATGATATTTATCTTTTTGATAATATATCGGTACACATGTATGCATTTGAGATTAAAATGCAATAGAGTTCTTTTAACACATGCCGTGAATTCAGTTTTTAAAATCCAACAATTGAATAATATGGGAGTGTGTAATATGATCAAATCTAAATGTCCACTCCACCTCACCTTTGAAACAAGGTCAACAGTGATTTACATAAAGATTTAGGTGATTGCCTTAGTAATCTTAAATTGAATAATAATTTGAAGCTTGATGGTTCAATCAATTAATATTCAGAATCTATACACGGTAGATACTACCGTTCATATTAAATATTAAGAATATAATTTTATCTGACATTACATTTTCGGAGTATGTTTTGTGAATATCTCTTTTACATTAGGATTAAATGTATGTCATCCCAATATTAATAGACACATTCAGAAATGCATGCTTTAGGTTTGAGGAATATGTTTATTTGATTGAAATGGACAGTCTACACATAAATCTTTATTAAATCCCTTTACATATAATACATCATGAAATGAAATCAAGGAATTTAAACACAATTATGTTTTCTGTATACTTAGAAGTGGCTGAGAAGTTCAAAACAATGATGACATAATGAGATGGTCTGCATCTAGGCACTCCGATGAATAGCAATGACTGCCTGTACAATCATAAGATGATTATTGGGGGTTTGGATGATTACATTCATGAAAATTCATACATAAATAGTAAAATAAATAAAAACATATGTTCATGCTGCATGATATAGAAAGGGGGCAGTAGTGTATTTAAAAAAAATGAATAATATATTTGAAAGGTACAAAGCTGTAGACTTTATTTTTCTTCAATAGTATGATTTAGAAACAATACACATTAAATACATGTTATGAATATTTGCCGTACCATCAGACTCTGAGTGAGACACTTCCTCCTCCATCGCACATGTTACATCAATAGCTGTAAAACATAATATGTTGTGTACACGTTAAAATCAAATATTATAACATTTGTTACTGGTGCTCAAGGACACACATCAATGTTGCTTTAAAGATATTTAATATTTTGTTTACATGTCATTACATTACATCATTACAATATTAGAAGGATGTATTTCTTATTATCTTATTGGGATCGAGATATATATATAAAATAATATGTATTTCAATAAATAAAATCTAAAAATATAGTATGTAAAGAAATTTATTGGAAAAAAAATAACAATAAATCAATATTAGTTTTTAATTCAGCAAAAATGAAAATCTGTAAGAATGAAAGAAAAAAAAATTAAAATCTGAAATCAATTAGGTTATTTAATGAACACATGACTAACCAAATATTCTGTAAATACCATAATTGTAAATTCATCTTCTGTCTATGCTCTAACATGTATTGTTTGTCTTGATATTAAAGCCAGGTTCAGACTGTAGATCTAGATCTATCCATCTATCTACACATTAAGAGTTGACTTACATATTAGCATTTAGGATTAGACAAAATAATGCATAATATCAAATTTTGATAAAAGATTCCAAATTATTCTATTGTATGAGGGACATAATTGAATGTAATATTTCATGTCTCTTCAAATAATAATATAACTAAATGTCAACTATAAAATGTATCCCCTTTATCTGGCTGATTGATCACAATCCGAGTCCTCTCTAGCACAAAGTAGGGGTAATGTATATAAAATAAAATTATTCTAAAATAGGACATGTATATATTATGAATTATTTGAACATTATTCCTCCTATGAGGAATATGGTATGATCTTTGAAATGCAATTCTATTCAAAATGTCAGTTTATCTTCATTATGTGTCCTATTCATCATTTTCCATATAGAGGATTTTTGAAATACCATCTTTAAAAAAAAAAACAAAAAGGAGGAAGCATAAGTGTTTCCCATAGGATGTATCCTGTATCCCCAGGCTTGTTCCTGAGAATTGTGTCCACTTACCATGTGAACGTGTCTTTGTATGTTTTTGAAAGTCAGCACAGTTGATTGAAAATGCCACAGACATGATCACATTGGTATTCTTCACTTTCAGTCTGCAGATGAAGTCATCTTCACTTTCAGTCTGGTATTCTTCACTTTCAGTCTGTAGATGAAGTCATCTCCCTAATGGAAAATAAAGTGTAAATAAAATCAGTAATAAAATGTGTGACATGGATCTGCACTCCCCCCCCCCAACTATTTCCTAAACTATTTGAATCAATAGTTTACTAAGCATATGTAGAGTCTTAAATGTAATGTTCTATCAATCAAGTATGAAGCTTAGTCAGATACATTGTGCAGACTTAACCTCTGATGTATGACTTTGGCAATACTATGTGCTTCAGAGTATCCCTTTCTGACTATCTAAAAATCTAATAATGTGGAAACTAAATAATACATTGAAACTAATTATATGCCATATGATGGATCATTGTGCAAAATCCCCCCCAGTTCATACATTGTGTTTACTTACACAATAAACACAAGTGCTTTGCTCCAAATACAGCCAATATGCGGACTAGATTTAGCACTTAATCTTCAAATAGAAAACAGCATATAGGGCAAATAACCCGCCAACAGTTCCTCATACAAAAAACACAAAGCAGCTTCAGTGTAGCATTAAACAGTAACAGCCCTATTAGCAGGGCACTCACCACTTCACACCGGATGCCTCTAATCCATTGCTCTCAGGCGTGAGGTCTTACCGATACCGGTGACTAAGATTCTGTCCTTCCACTACACTTCCACGATTCGCGCATGCTGCTTCCAGGGAAAAGCCGGTTTCTGTATGTTGCGCTTGTGACTCTACAACGTGCTACGTGGGTAAACTTTCATAGGCTGTCACTCCAAACACCTTTGGGATCCTGAAAGCAAGCTCCTCCTCGCTCGCAACAATATAACAAAGGAAAAAGAAATGTCTCTGGACCCAAAGGTTGAAAACAGAAATTTGCTTTATTATCCAATTGTTATAAAAACAGAAGGTTTACACACACAATCCAATGGTGTATGCAGGTTCAGTCTTACGAGTTTTGGCGATAGCTTACGCCTTAATCATAGACCATGTCTGAACCTCATACACCTGGGGCTTATAACAACCATTTTGTGCCCTCCCATTTGTTAAGCATTTACTCAGTATAGTCATAATACCAAAACTCTTAAAGGGACAGAGAAGCATACATTTGATACATATTAGCGATATATAGAGGAATAACATTAAGTAAACATATATATTTATCTTTAATACAAAGCTTCAAGGAGAGATTAGAAATATGTTTTATATTTAGAATTTTAAGTTGGACTTATAGGCAGATGATTGAACACTATAGTTTGATTAATGCAGTCTTTAGCTTTAAAGCTTTAGAAATCATTTTCTAGGTGGCTCATCAGAAGTAAACTTTTTATAATCAATTTTTTCCACAAAAGAAAATACATTCATAGATTAGACTTACTTAAAAATATTAGAAAACAAAGTTTTTTCCACACACTAGAATCAGAGATGCAACTTAGGTTTTAATTCTTTTCATTTTTTGTTTTATAATTTCATTCAAAACCATAAAGGTGTTCTCTATTTTGTCTATTAGTTAAAAATACCTCATGTTCAAATTTTATACATTAGAAAGCAAAGGTTACACAAAAAATGAAAAGAAGTGTAAAGAATAGTTTTTACTCTTCAATCAATGATGTAACTTAGGTTTCAATTCATAACCTTGCTTATTTTATTATTTATCTCAGAGCCATTAAAGCAATATCTATTTAAACAATAGACTTAGAGCTTCTACTTGTCATGTTTTTATATATTTAAGAAAAGAGGTTACACTTAGGTAGAGAATTTAAAAAGTATAGCTAACAAGTTGGTTGTTATTTTTATCTGGCAAATATGCAAATGTATAAACTAAAGTATGGTGCACATCATTGTTTTAAAAAAAGATATTATTTTCTTATTATATATTATGGATCATTATAGATGTATGTTTAAGCTAAACTAAGTTTAACAAAATTAAAGTTGTAAAAAGGAGCATATTTATAAGAAGAAGCATCTTTATTAGGTATATATATATTACAAGATTCAGCTTGATAAAGGAGCAAGTAGCACACTGCAATATCTGTTCAAGTGGTTATCATAACCAACAATTAATGATATCATGTTCAGAATTAAATCCAAGTGGAACTAAAGTTTTAAACAGAAATATCCAGTATGCTTCTTGCTTCCTCAAAATATTTAAACGATCTCCCCCTCTATGTGATTTTGGTATATGTTCAATAGCAGACCAGTTAAAACAGTTTAATTCTTGGTTATGCTCTTCAATAAAATGTGTAGCTAGGGCTGAACAAGCTATGTTCTTTTCAATATTATACATATGTTCCCGTATTCGGGTTCTTACATCCCTAGTGGTCATCCCAATGTACTGTTTTTTATGTTCACTACACTCAATAAGATATATCACATGGTCTGTAGAACACTTAATACAACCTTTTATGTTATATTCAGTATCTGTCACATAGGATTTACATGTTTGAGTAGTTCTAATAAACCCACAGGCCCTGCATCTCTTTGATCCACATTTATATGTACCATTGGTTTGTAACCAGCTGCTTCTTTCATTATCCTCTTTTGATTTCTTTATTCTCAGTTCACTAGGGGATACAATGTTAGCTAAAGATCTACCCTTTCTGTATACAAATTTACAGCCTTTTTCTACTTCCGATTTTAATTTTTCGTCTCCATATATAAGAGGTAAGTACTTTTTAACCACATCACAGATTTTATTATATTGATTAGAATATTGGGTTATAAACATAGGTCTGTCATCTGTCCCTGTGTCTTTGGGTTTATCCAGTAGAAGATTAGATCTCTCTAACTTATTCACTTCTTTGCTTACACTCTTAATTTGGTTAACATTGTAACCCCTTTTTTTCATCCTCTCAGTTAACTCATTTTTAGCTCTTTCATAGCTATCAATTCTGGAGCAATTTCTTTTTGCTCGAATCAGTTGGCCTTTAATAATCCCCTTAGTCACATGTTTTGGGTGATTACTTTTTTAATGTAATAGTGCATTTCCAGCAATGGGTTTTCTATACAAATCGGTCTCTACTTTATAGTTTTCATCAGCTATTAGTACCAAATCTAGATAGTTGATTTTTTTCCTTATTCCAGTCTGAGGTAAAGCTCATATGTAGATCGTTATTGTTTAGATATAATAGGAATAGATCTTTCTCTTTTTCTTCCCCATCCCAGACAAACAACAAATCGTCTATAAATCTTTTGTATAGCCGAATGTGTGATCTATAGGGGTTATTATCATTTGTGATTATGGTCCGTTCTAGCCAACCCATAAAAAGATTTGCATATGAGGGCGTAAACCGCGCCCCCATTGCGGTACCCTTTTTCTGTAGAAAAAACTCTCCCCCGAACATAAAATAATTATGTTCAAGGAGGAATTTTATTACTTCCAGAATATAATTCTGGAAATATGGGTCCAAAGTAGTCTCAAGATTGAGAAAGTACTCAACAGCTTTTAAACCTAGTGAGTGAGGGATCATCGAGTATAGAGATACCACGTCCACAGATAACCAACTATAGGTCTTTTCCCATTTAAGGTTTTCCAATAGTTGTAGGACGTGGTTGGTATCCTTTAAATGGCTTTCAAGGTTTAAAACAATAGGTTGCAAAATTCCATCTACCCAATTGGATAGAGGTTCCAAAATAGATTGCAAACCTGATATAATGGGCCTACCCTTTATATCAATAAGGCCTTTATGAGTCTTGGGTAGGTGATAGAATATGGGTATTTTAGGATTATCAACATAAAGTGAAAAAAATGTATCCCTGCTTAGATACCCATATTCTAAGCCATCATCCAACAGAGATAAAAGTTTTACTTTAATCTTTTGTGTGGGGTCAAATGGAAGTTTCTCGTATACATTATAGTCACTTAGCTGCCTGAGGGCCTCATCTATATACCATGAGGTGTCACACACCACTATGCTATTCCCTTTGTCAGATCTTTTTATGACAATCTGTTCATTTTTTTCAAGATTAGTAAGTGCCTCTCTTTCTTTCACTGAAAGATTGTTTTTGTTTACTTACCATCTGATGTTGTCTTTGAAAATCAGGTGGCAAAGTCATTACAGGAGCCAATGCCAGAATCATTATGCTGTATAAATTACCTATGAAAATAAAAATAAAAAAACATTAATTTTTCGAAAATAATTGTTTTAAAAATCATAACATGTTTGCACAATTCTATACTTTCATTTTCCTAAAAGTCTCACATATTCGCAATGCTCCTATATAACGTCTAGTATTTACCGTCTGAAGTTGCAGTTGATGATGTTGTCTCTGAGATTGAGCCCCTCATCCCGGAATGGCCCCTCTAGAACTGGGTCGTCCTCCACATCTTGGAGGAGGTCTCGGGGCGCCTGGACGGCCTGCAGCATCCCAGCCCGCTGAGCTATGTTATGAATGACGCTGCAGGCGATCTTCGCCACCTTCCTAGAGCTGTATTGGAGGGCTCCTCCAGACCTGTCCAGGCATCTTAATTTTGAGGAGCCCAAACATCCGCTCCACTACAGCCCTAGTCCTCTTGTGCACCTGATTGTAGTGCTCTTGGACCTCGTCTGCAGGGTTACGCAACGGTGTAATGAGCCAAGGCCGGCTCATGTAACCCAAATCACCTATAAATAATGAACATGACAAAATGTCAATATTACAAATATTGTAAAATTGATTATATTAAAATGCATTTCAATAAGATACAATGCATTTGTGTACACAAAAATCGCCTAAACGAAACATTTGCAGAAAGAGACAAATAAATGGTTAAAACGCATCCTATATCTGCACATTTAAGCTATGACCTGCTACATATCTGTTTGGCGCTAAAACTAGACATTTGCTGAAAGAGAAATTAATAGTTAAATCGCATCCTATAGCTGCCCATTTAAGCTATGACCTGCTACATATCTATTTGGAGCTAAACCTAGATATTTGCTGAAAGAGACAATGAAATGGTTCAATAGCATCCTATATCTGCACATTTAATCTAAGACATGCTACATATGCTTTTTTTTTGCAAAAACTAGACATTTGCTGAAAGAGAAATAAATGGTTAAATCGCATACTTTATCTGCACATTTAAGCTAGGACATGCTACATATGCGTTTTTCGCAAAAACTATACATTTGCTGAAAGAGAAATAAATGGTTAAATTGCATCTTATGTCTGCACATTTAAGCTAGGACATGCTACATATGCGTTTTTCTCAAAAACTAGACATTTGCTGAAAGAGAAATAAATGGTTAAATTGCATCCTATATCTGCACATTTAAGCTATGACCTGCTACATATCTGTTTGGAGCTAAAACTAGATATTTGCAGAAAGAGACAAATAAATGGTTAAATCGCATCCTATAGCTGCACATTTAAGCTAGGACATGCTACATATGCGATTTTTGCAAAAAACAGACATTTGCTATGAGGAATATGGTATGATCTTTGAAATGCAATTCTATTCAAAATGTCAGTTTATCTTCATTATGTGTCCTATTCATCATTTTCCATATAGAGGATTGTGAAATACCATCTTTTAAAAAAAAAAAAAAAAAAAAAGGAAAAACCATCGGCTAGATTTAGAGTTTTGCGTTAGAAGGGGTGCGTTAGCTACGCGTCCTTTTTGTCTAACGCACGGTGTTTTTAACTCTGGTATTTAGAGTTTCAAAAAAAGCTCCTAACGCAACTCCTAACGCGTATATTTTAGATGCGTAATCACGCCCGTGTTAGACAGTCTCCTATAGAGATCTATGAGAAATCAGAAAAGCACGCTTTTTTCACCTAACACTCGATCTCGCGAGAAATACGCACTGCTCGGTCATATGACCTATAACACATAATGCACAATAAAAACAAAAGGAAAATGTTATAACAACAATCACAAAACGTAGCACACACGCATTACACATTCACAAGCGGAGAAAATAAAACATTACATTAAAAGAAGAAAACAGATATACCTTACGATCCGGAAACACGGAACAAAACAACACGAAAGAAAAATTGCACACTCATACACAATCAAAACACTCGGAATATTAGTACAAACAAACATTTACAACACTTCACAAATACGACACCATCACAAATAAACATTTACATTTACACATAATACTATTGGACAATGTCATGCAAAACGATCACTATGACATCATCGCATTCTCCACATTCCACAAATACTAACTCAATATGAGCATATGCAAATTCACACAACTAATACACATTGCACACATACTAATTACTAACAAAGCACACCTGAACACAATTTACAAGGCAAACAGGTACATCGTTAAACATTTAAACAGGGTATATAAGCACCACACAAGCATGGCTTCTTTGACTGTGTTGCTGGTGGGGTTTTGGAGATTTATGGAGTTATTGTGAGAGTTAGTGCGAGTTACTGTTATTGGGAGAGTTAGTGTTAGTGTGAGAGAGTAAGTTACTGTTATCGTGTGTGAGTTAGTGGTAGTGTGAGTTAGTGGTAGTGTGAGTTAGTGGTAGTGTGGGTTAGTTAGTGGTGTTGTGAGTTACTTAGTTGTAGTGTGAGATAGGAAGAGAGTGGTAGTGAGCAAGAGTTTGTTTGGCTGAGTGTGCGAGTGCTTTTTCTGTATACGTAACACATTTACACGCAAACACATTCAATACATACATACACTTATCAATAACACTACATACTCTCCATACCCAATACCCTCTCATACTACACTCAATACCCCATTCCCTGTAATCCCATTCCCTCGAATCCCATACCCCATTCCCTATAATCCCATACCACATTCCCTCGAATCCCATACCCCATTCCCTCGAATCCCATACCCATCCCATCGTTACATATAGTTTACATATCCTCATTTTAGTCTACTTTAATGTTTTAGTTTGTTAAATACTCCTTACCCTCTTTTATTTATATCCCTTTCACACTTTCAGCACTTTTATTTTACTTATTTTTATTATTTTGACCCCCTTTCATTTGGGCACATTCACTTTTTGTTGTAGGAGTTGGGGATTAGTGTAGGGAAGAAATGGAAGAGGAGGGCAGGCAGGAGATTAGTCAGGGGAGAGGGAGGGGGAGACGGAGAGGGACAGGACAGGAAGGGGGGGAGGAAGCGGTGGGTGGACCCAGCCACTTAGTTCAAGATGAACAAGTGGCTGGGCCCAGTGGCGGACAGAGTAGGGCTTCACAGTCCGGGAAACGGAGGACACCATCACAGGGGAAGGCCAAGCTGACTAGGGAGGCGAGGTTTACTATGGAGGAGAGGCATATGTGCCGAGGGCTAGGAGGCTGCAAGCTCAGAAGGCCACCCCGAAGGACAAGAGGAAGCTCTGGCTGGAGATAAGGGATGCAGTTAATGTAGTAGGGGGCCACAACAGGGATGTCGAATCCATTAAACATCGCTACCGGGACTGCAAAATGGAGCTGAAAAGAAAAATGTCTCGGGAGTACCAACATGCAACAGCAACCGGTGGTGGCCCTCCACTGACCGTGGAGTATAACCAATGGGAGGAGATGTTGCGTCCCAGTATCTCCGAGGTGGCCATAGTCGGTATCGGAGGAGTCGATACCGGGTACCTGCCACTCTCATCTGACGGTAAGCTCATTTAAGAATTTCTCAACATCGAAAATAAAGAATGGATTTAAAGGGACATGAAACACAAAATGTGTCACGATTTAGAAATAGCATTCAATTTTTAAAAACTTGATAATTTACTTCTATTATATAATTTGCTTCCTTCTATAGATATCCTTTGCTGAAAAGCATATCTAGATAGGCTTAGAAGCTGATGATTGGTGGCTGCACATAGATGTCTCGTGTGATTGGCTAACCCATGGCCATTGGTATTTCAACAACAAAGGATATCTAAAGCATGAAGAAAATTCAATAAAAGTACATTTGAATGTTCTTTAAAATAGTATTCTCGATATGAACATTGAAAGAAAAAATGTGGGTTGAATGTTCCTTTACGAATATGATTAATGCTATTACGCTTTTGTACACATTATTACGTAAATGCATTCACAATGACTTTGCAATTACATTATTATCTAGGCTACAGGTTAGGTGTGCATTTAAACAGACTGAAAACAAACGTAAAAACATTCAGATTGAGCAGATAGATTTCACAAACACGGTTTTGAAAATGCGGAAATCGTATTGATTGTTAGATTTCAAAGTGGATTAATGAGGCTGCATTTGTAATTCTATTGTAAGCAAAAGCATTTACATCTTTATTTGGAAATATGCTAATATATACATTTCTTTCTTTTTGCAATATACAGAGTCTGGGGAGGAGCCAGCACAGCAACCACAGGCTCCTCATTCACCCAGGTATGAGAGTGGTGGGGATCAATTGCCACCTTGGGGACACATCGAAGACATCCCTCTATACAAAGAAGAAGAAGCCGCCCCCACTGCTGAAGAGATCCCTGCACCAGAAGAGCCTGATGCAGCAGAAGAGCCTGATGCAGCAGGAGAGCCTTGTGCACCAGAAGAGCCTCGTGCACCAGCAGCCCACCGTGCACCAGCAGCTTGCCGTGCACCAGCAGCCCGCCGTGCACCAGCAGCACCTGAGGAGGAGGAGGAGATAGCCGAGGTGCAGGTATTGCTGGATTTCCAAGAACAAATGCGTGCCTCCCGGAGGGAAAATATTCTAACTCAAGTAGAGATGTCAGCAGATATTCGTGCCCTTCGAGAAGGACAAAGAGAAATTATAGAAGGACAAAGACAAATTATAGAAGGCAAAAACCGGCTTGTGCAGATTGTCACAGATCTATTTCAGTTCCTCCGGGAGGCGCATGCTGGGCCATCTGCTGCTGGGCCATCTGAACCTGGGCCATCTGAACTTGGCCCATCTGCTACTGGGCCATCTGAACCTGGACCATCTGCTCCTGGTACTCCTCAATCTCCTCCTCAGCCTGGTCATCTCAGTACTCCTCCTTCCCCTCTTCCGCAAACATCTCCCATGAAAACTCGTTGGAGGGGGCAGTTGCCGCCCCCAGAGCCTCAGTCTCATGGGAAGAGGGGAAGGAAGAGGAAGTAAGTATTTTCACGTATATTATATATTTTTGGTTATTTAATGTGTAATCGATAGGTATGTGATGATGTCTTCTCACACTTGTGGACCACACTCTGCATATAATCTTCTTCTATGGGACCGGGTCCATGGAGGCAGATTTTTTGCAGAGTGTGGGTTACAAGTGTGTGGACACCACATCATCACATACCTATCCTTGTTCATTTCATTGATTGGTTTCTGGGATGTGATGTCCAAACTGTATCCCTAATCTCAAACAAAATGACCATTACAATTATACATGATGGCATATTACTGTTTGAATGCCAATAACACAGCTTAAAGGGACAGTCAGAACATTATTGTTGTTTAACAAGAAAACACTGTATTACGCATTATCAAGTTTTTGAAAACAAAATTTGTGAAATAAACGTGGGATTTATGTGATTACCCTTGTATCTATGCCTCTGAAAAATGACCACTTATTTATGTTATTTTGACAGACCAACATTTTAGACAATCACTGATCAATCCAAGGTCACTATGCTGTATGAGCTCAATGTTTTCTATATGAAATTATGAAAGAAATGCCATCTAGTGGTCAAAAATCATTCAGATTACATGCACTCTTCAAGCTCTAAGAAATGAATGATGAACCTCCTAGGTTTAGCTGTTGACTAAGAATAACAAGAGAGTTATGAGAAATAGGTGAGAAACGTTTGAGATCATTTAAAAAAAAATAAAAATAAAAAATTCATTAGTGGTTTTCAAGACTGACCCTTTAAAAAAATGACATATGCTAACATATGCTAATTCTTTGATTGTTGGTATATCTACATGTACTTGTTCAAAAATGAAAATATTGCAATAGGATGACGTGTTAAATAAAGTCTATTTTCTTAAAGAGACATTATTGTGTTTGAATTTATTTAAGTAAGACATTTAATTTAGAAGGAATATGGTTTCAGGTCCTTTTAGGATTTACTTTCAAAATATATGCTCACAATAATATATTTGGAGATTAACCAATGTGGAACTCATACATGACACAATACTCAACATTTACATTAAAGGGACAGTATACAATCATTTTCAGACAACTGCATGTAATAGATACTACTATAAACAACCAGATGACCACATACTGATATCAAAATCAATGATAAAACAGTTTAAACACTTACTTAGAAAATCTTTTTAGCTATGTTGAAAAGATAGCTGGAAAGCCCATTCCAAGTGGGAAATAACACAATACCCCTTCATTTGCATATGAAAAGACCCTTTACACAAACAGGAGCAAGATGGAGAAGGTAGCTGATGGTACTCACATCAAACTTCAAGGCTTGGGGAGGAGTCAGAAAATCACTGCAATGTTCTTTAAACATCTTCAAAAATATTTTTATTTGTAAAAATATTTTTTACAAGATAAATCGATATTCAAAACATATGTGTTTTAGAAATGAGTGTCTAATGACCCTTAAACAAGAAATATCACGATATAACATATTGAAAAAGTAGCCATTTCATATATTTAGCATATGATAAAGGTCAATGCATATTGATAACTTGATTCAAATACAATAGGGAATATTTCAGAATTCGATGTTTAAAATTATACACAACACAGTCATTATTCATATCAAGGAACATATTGTTGATAAACATATTAAACAAGATGGACTATATCCATGGATTCGCACTTGCCTCAAGATATCTTATGCAGGAAAACATTTTGCTTTCATTCGTTTATTCAACGAGACAGCCATCAAAAGAGAATGTTGTGTTCTTTATCAGCTATAGGTCAACAATGTTACATGATTCACACAATCCATACTCGCCATGGTTTTAAACTTGGCTTCTCATTCACAAACGTGGTTTATGTGCAAAATCAAATATTGCGGGACTACGTAATACAATCAGACGTTTTTTCAACTTTGGCATGTGACGTCTTAATTAACATGGCTCATCCTTAATCGCGTAAAAACGCCATCCAATCAAAGGCGCATCCTTGATCGCGTAAAAACGCCATCCAATCAAAGGCGCATCCTTGATCACGTAAAAACGCCATCCAATCAAAGGCGCATACTTGATCGCGTAAAAACGTAATACAATCAAAGGCGCATCCTTGATCGCGTAAAAACGTCAGCCAATACAAAGACTCATTGGACAGCCTGGCAGGTGACATCTTAAGCAACATGGCGCATCCTTGATCGAGGAAAAACATCAGCCAATACAAGGACTCATTTGACAGCTTGGCATATATATAAGAAACTTATTTATATTTTAGAAACTAGTATGTGCTATATTGCTAGCTATAAATGTCACGCGAGATAACGTAATACTGTGATATACTGTATTAAATAGAATCCATTATTGAAAATAAAGACATATTTCAGTAGAAGCAGAGGATTAACTCAACTTTTTGGCAAGCAGCATGGTTTAAATAGACATGAAAACAACATTTTAGGTTACACGATTATGTACGACATTGCAATTTGAAATACATTTTCGAAATAAATGTAAATCTTTGTATTGTTGTGTTTCCTGTCACTTTAACTGCTTTATAATGCTAGGAGATGCATTCGGAAAATAGGGATGTGTTATATATTATATGTTACCTATAGCTATGGTGTCCATCTTTAACATTTCAAAGGTACACATGAGAACTACATATGTCATTGATGTTTTCAGATATGTTTATATTTTATAAAAAATAACAATAATGACATGTATTGATCAAACGTGTCACTTATTCAAGTTTAGATATGGTCAGCCTGTCTATGACCATATCTCGTTGCATAATTAAATATAAACATTAATAAGAGAAACATATTCATCATCTCAAATATGCGCATTACACGCAGTGATAGATTTGGTTACACTACTACAATCGGATATAAGTGAAATTGTATCTCCATGTCCATGTAAAAATGAAATAAACGCATTCAAAATGCATATACATTACTTAAAGGGACACTGAACCCAAATTTGTTCATTTGTAATTCGGAAAGAGCATGCAATTTTAATCCACTTTCTAATTTACTCCTATTATCAATTTTTCTTCGTTCTCTTGCTATCTTTTTTCAAAAATGAAGGCTTCTAACCGTTATTTTGGTTTCAGTACTCTGGACATCACTTTTTTATTGGTGGATGAATTTATCCACCAATCAGCAAGGACAACCCAGGTTGGTCAAGAAAAATGGGACGGCATATAAATGTACATTTTTGCATTGCAAATAAATATACAAAGAGAATGAAGAAAAATTGATCATAGGAGTAAATTTTAGATTTGATTGCAATTTCATGCTCAATATGAATTACGGAATAAAGTTTTTGGGTACAGTGTCCCTTTAACAATTGTGCTCAGCATCACTTAAAGGGACATTAAATAAAACATAGTCATTTTCAGGATTCACAGAGAGGATACTATTTACCTTAAATTTATAAAAGTAAGAAATTATCTCATTGTATCAATCCGGGGATCATTTGTTAAAGGTGCATCAATTCCCGAATATTTTACAAATGAACACATGGATGTTAAAAAACTTTAATTTTTTTTTATTTATTTATTTATTATTATGTCATAAAACATAAACAAATAAGATAACGTTGACCAAAAACATGTTGAAACATCGGAAACATTGGAGCCATTTGACAAGGTAAAAGAGTGCATCACAGTCCTTGGAGGGAGTTGACAAGGGCCAACAAAGGCCAGCATAGCCCCATTGGAGCCATTTGACAAGGTAAAAGAGTGCATCACAGTCCTTGGAGGGAGTTGACAAGGGCCAGCATAGCCCCATTGGAGCCATTTGACAAGGTAAAAGAGTCCATCACAGTCCTTGGAGGGAGTTGACAAGGGCCAACACAGCCCCATTGTAGCCATTTGACAAGGTAAAAGAGTGCATCACAGTCCTTGGAGGGAGTTGACAAGGGCCAACAAAGGCCAGCATAGCCCCATTGGAGCCATTTGACAAGGTAAAAGAGTGCATCACAGTCCTTGGAGGGAGTTGACAAGGGCCAGCATAGCCCCATTGGAGCCATTTGACAAGGTAAAAGAGTGCATCACAGTCCTTGGAGGGAGTTGACAAGGGCCAACACAGCCCCATTGGAGCCATTTGACAAGGTAAAAGAGTGCATCACAGTCCTTGGAGGGAGTTGACAAGGACCAACAAAGGCCAGCATAGCCCCATTGGAGCCATTTGACAAGGTAAAAGAGTGCATCACAGTCCTTGGAGGGAGTTGACAAGGGCCAACACAGCCCCATTGGAGCCATTTGACAAGGTAAAAGAGTGCATCACAGTCCTTGGAGGGAGTTGACAAGGGCCAGCATAGCCCCATTGGAGCCATTTGACAAGGTAAAAGAGTACATCACAGTCCTTGGAGGGAGTTGACAAGGGCCAACACAGCCCCATTGGAGCCATTTGACAAGGTAAAAGAGTGCATCACAGTCCTTGGAGGGAGTTGACAAGGACCAACAAAGGCCAGCATAGCCCCATTGGAGCCATTTGACAAGGTAAAAGAGTGCATCACAGTCCTTGGAGGGAGTTGACAAGGGCCAACAAAGGCCAGCATAGCCCCATTGGAGCCATTTGACAAGGTAAAAGAGTGCATCACAGTCCTTGGAGGGAGTTGACAAGGGCCAGCATAGCCCCATTGGAGCCATATGACAAGGTAAAAGAGTGCAACAGGCACAACAATAAACAAAAAAGGCCAAATGGCAACAGTAAAAAACAAAACAGCAACATGTGGACGGAAGATTCTTATCTGCGCCCTTGGAGCATCTCCAGATCCTCCACTTATTCGGCAACCCCTTCATCATCCTGTGCCTGTCCAGCTCCAGATTCAAGCGTTGACTCTACACGCATCATACGTTGTAGAGTCAAACGCTGAACCTGTAGCTGGGCATGCATGGTGTCGTTCATCCCTCTCAGGACCATTGCGTTCCTCAACACGGCCTGCTCTATGCGTGCTAGAGCTTCTAGCATGAACCATGTTGATTCACAGCCTAAAATAAAGAAAATTCAAAATATTAATGATAATTACACAACATAATACAAATTGAGCAAAGATACATTGTCATCATAAAGACAAATCCTTCTTTAAATTAATTTGTCGAAATTGATTATTTACACATTAAATATGTTATTCAGACATAAACCATTAAAGGGACAGTTTACTCAAACATGTTCTCCCCTTTAATTGGTTTTCAATGATCCACTTTTACAGCTTGAGTGTATAAAATCTTGTAAAAGGATTTCCATTGTACTTACATTGGCAATTTAAATAGTTTAGTTATACTGTGGTATCCACACCTATTTAAATAGTTTAGTTATACTGTGGTATCCACACCTATACAATTTAAATAGTTATACTGTGGTATCCACACCTATCCTTAAACATTTTGGCCTTGAGGCCAAGCTGTGTAAACATAGCAACCAGAAGAAATTACATTCCCACTGGGTTATACAAGAGATAATGTATGAAAAATTGTAAAGAAATTGTTGGATCCAAGTAGTGGTGATTGGTATATGTAGTGATATCAAATTAAAGGGACACTGAACCAAAATATTTTCTTTTGTGATTCAGATAGAGCATGACATTTAAATCAACTTTTTAATTTACTACTATTCTTAAAATGTTATCATTCTCTTGCTATCTTTATTTTAAATGCAAGAATGCAAGTTTATATGGCAGGCCATTTTTGGTGATCAACCTTGGTTGTCCCTGCTGATTGATGGATAAATTCATCCAACAATAAAAAAATTATGTCCAGAGTTCTGAATATTTTTCAAAATTATATGCATTTCTTTTTTTAAATGAAGATAGCAAGAGAACGAAGAAGAATTGATAAGAGGAGTAAATTATAAATTTGCTTAACATTGCATGCTCTATTTGAATCACGATAGAAACAATTTGCCTTCAGTGTACCTTTAAATATCTTATAATGTTGATTTTGAATGATACAGCTGTGCCTGGGAAGGACAATCCGACACCCAGGACAATGAAGGTTAAGACAGGGGGAAGGGATGGGATTGGGCTGGGGAGGGATGGGCTGCCGCTCTGGGGTAGCCCGTACAGCTGGGGAGTGGTGAGTTGGGGGCTGGGCAGGTGGGGTAGCTGTACAGGCCAAAAGACGGGAGAGCGGTGAAGGGGGGTAAGGGGCATTTTTTGGGAGGGACAGGACAGGCAAAATGGGAAGGGCCGGGAGGGTCTTAGGCCTGTGGAGGGGCCTGGGCAGGGGCCTGGGAAGAGGCAGGGGCCTGTGAAGGGGCAGGGGACTGGGCAGGGGTGGGAAACTGATACCCAGAAGTGGAGGGTCCATCTGAAATATATAATAACAATATATTAACATCTCATACATCATGAAATCAAATCCAGGCATTTCAACTTGATTATGTTTTCAATATACATAGAAGTGTGTTTGAATTTCTAAACAATGATGACATAAGGATATGGTATGCACATAGGCACTCAGATGAATAACAATGACTGTCTGTACAATTTGAAAATTATTATTGTGGTTTGGCCTGGAATATGCATGTGACATCATGATGGCATGAATTACAAATCAGACAAAAATGAAAGAATAATCAAAGCATATGTTCATGCTGCATGATATAGAAAGGGGGCAGTAGTGTATTCTAAAAGAAAAAGAATATTACTTTTTAAAGTGCAAAAGCTGTAGACTTAGATTTTCTTCAATAAAATGTTTTAAAATAAAAAAACATGTTGGATACATGTTAGATATATTTCACATACCATCAGACTCCAAGGGAGCCTCTTCCTCCTACGTCCCACATGTTACATCAATCTCTGTAAAACATAACATGTTGTGTACTGTTACGGTTGCCTCCAGGCTGGCTGGAAGTTGGACCGTAGAAAAGGATGCTCCTAGCGCTCACCAAAGAATCATCAGCACCATAGTCAGCAATCCCTGTAGTGATATTAGCTGAAGCTGTCCCCTACAAACATGAGTCAAAGCTGCAAGTTAGAGGGACAGAAAATAGGTCTCATGTGCTGGAGCACACAGCCTCCTTTTTATTGAGGTTACATGCAAAACAGGACACTCTCAGGGGGAGGCATAAAATCCCCCATCACACATTTGATATTAGATAGAGAGACACTCCCTTTGACAGGCCACAACATTTACTTCAGCAGATAACATTACACACAATAAAACAATGCAGTCCACCTTATCAATACTAGTCTGATTAGACAATGGGAAAGTTGATCACTAAACCTAATTAGAGCTAATCCCAGCAGACTTGTATTTAGAATAGGTTTCTTGAAGCTGAACAAAATTTAACTCTTAATGGCACACAATGAAACTGAACCAAGTGGGAGAAAGCCAGGGACAAGTCATTTCACAGGTCTGGGGACATAGTCTTAAAGGGGGCATTGTTCACCAGAGTCACAATATGTCCCCAGACGTTTCCCAAAGGGCCACACACACCCAACAAAAGTCAATATACTCTCAGGGGCACAATCTTCCAGGGGCCATAGTCATGAGGAAGGAGGCTGGCAAATAGGCTTCTCCAAAATCCAGGGAAGCAGGGCAACCTTCCATTTAAAGGGCCAGTCACAAATAGCAGTTTGTAACATATCTCCCCTTTTGGAGGGAGACTAACAAGGCACCTGACCTTCTGTCGGTCAGTGCCTAAGTTAGTCTCGCAACCCACCCACAAATAAACACTAGCAGCAAAGCAGCCCCCCCACAACAAGTAGCACTGGCCTGTAAGTTCCAGGTTGTAGGATGAAAGTGTAGCATCCTCGGCCTTCCTGGCGCAGCTAGGCAAATAGCTGAAGGTACTTGGGGGGCAGAGGCCAGCGGCACTCTGCCCTGGTGCCAGCGCTTCTGCTGGGGGAATTGGGGCATAGTCCTGCCCGGTGGCAAAGGGAACGTGGGGGTCAGTGGGGGTTAACATCTCCACTGTTAACCCTGGGCCCAAGTTAGGAGTTAGCTGGGGAGGGGGAGATTGGCTTACCTCCTCCTCCTGATACTCCGGCGGCCGTTGGGAAGGGAGGTCGATGCTCTCCTCTTCCTGTGGAACATGCTGCGGCTGGGGAGAGAGACCGGTTGTCTCCTCTCCCTGGAAGGCACACTCCGGCTGGGGAGGGAGGTCGATGCTCTCCCCTCCCTGTAGCTGGGTCTGTCGCTGGGGATCTGGGCCGCCTGCCCAGCATCCCTGTAGGGCCGGTAGAGAGACTGCGGTCCCATCTCCACCTGCCTGCTGGGGGTCCTCCCAGGACCAGTCTATGAGGCCTGCTGCCTCTGGTATCTCTGGTTGGGGTTGGGGAAGGAGACCGGTTGTCTCTTCCCTCTGCACAGTATACTGCCGCTGGGGAGGGAGGTCGCTGCTCTCCTCTCCCTGTGGAACATGCTGCGGCTGGGGAGAGAGACCAGGTGTCCATACCCTCAAACTCCACAGTTGGCGCTCAAAGGCTCGTGCCGCTTTGTTCTCCGTATCCAATTCCCGGATGATGCGACTGACTACCTCCTGCGCAGGGTCTGGACCATATCGGACTAGCTGCCTCTTTACCTCTGGAACGAAATCCGCGCCCTCATAGCGACGGATCCGGTTGAGGTGCTCTTCACATGGTTCTGACCAGTATCTTGTCAGCTCCATGCTGCTGTAGGTAGGGACGCTGCGCAGTGGCTAGCGTTGCCCTCAATTACTCTCCTACGATACCAGTGCTGTTGTGGTGCTGCTCCTTGTGCTAGGACGCCAATCCCACCGCTGCCGCCAAATGTTACGGTTGCCTCCAGGCTGGCTGGAAGTTGGACCGTAGAAAAGGATGCTCCTAGCGCTCACCAAAGAATCATCAGCACCATAGTCAGCAATCCCTGTAGTGATATTAGCTGAAGCTGTCCCCTACAAACATGAGTCAAAGCTGCAAGTTAGAGGGACAGAAAATAGGTCTCATGTGCTGGAGCACACAGCCTCCTTTTTATTGAGGTTACATGCAAAACAGGACACTCTCAGGGGGAGGCATAAAATCCCCCATCACACATTTGATATTAGATAGAGAGACACTCCCTTTGACAGGCCACAACATTTACTTCAGCAGATAACATTACACACAATAAAACAATGCAGTCCACCTTATCAATACTAGTCTGATTAGACAATGGGAAAGTTGATCACTAAACCTAATTAGAGCTAATCCCAGCAGACTTGTATTTAGAATAGGTTTCTTGAAGCTGAACAAAATTTAACTCTTAATGGCACACAATGAAACTGAACCAAGTGGGAGAAAGCCAGGGACAAGTCATTTCACAGGTCTGGGGACATAGTCTTAAAGGGGGCATTGTTCACCAGAGTCACAATATGTCCCCAGACGTTTCCCAAAGGGCCACACACACCCAACAAAAGTCAATATACTCTCAGGGGCACAATCTTCCAGGGGCCATAGTCATGAGGAAGGAGGCTGGCAAATAGGCTTCTCCAAAATCCAGGGAAGCAGGGCAACCTTCCATTTAAAGGGCCAGTCACAAATAGCAGTTTGTAACATGTACACATTAAGATCAGGAATTATAACATATGTTACTGGTGCTGAAAGACACACATCAATGTTGCATTAAAGATATACATAGCCAAAGTTATGATTTACATCATTTTGATGGAGCATACAAATGACATTACATTTGTTCTTCTCAATGTTTCATATTTTCAATTTATTGTCTGTATTATTTTTGAATTCACAAAAGCAGAGTACATGGAACATCTAAGAGTTCTCATGTGTGTATCACTTGATGATTGTTGTCAAAATTGAAAATAAAAACAAACATATGCTATCCATCTTCTGAAGAACAAAGGTATAGACTAAGAAGCTTTGAGATCTTAATCTTTCAATATTAAAATAAAATTCATATATAATCAGGAGTAAATTATATGTTTGATTCAAATGTAATGCTTCATCAGAATCATGATCATAATACCGATTACCAATACACCTTCAACGACATATAAATGAGTCAATGGACTTACCAGAAGACTGCAAAGGCAGCTCAGTGTCAGTGCTGGATCCCTCTGGGCTCGTCAGAACAACTATCTCTATGAATGATACAGATATATATTAGTGAACACAGTTTGGACATCACTAAATCACATTTGTATCGATTTATAAGAATAATCAACTTAGAAATGTGAAGAATAGAGCAGTAATCTGAAGAATAAATGCATGATTGAATCAAGGGGATTATGAATAAAAATATGTATTTAACATATGTTTAATTTCTGACTATATTAGACATCAAATTCATCTCATATGATTCTATTGCATATCTAAATATACCCATTGATCAATGTTCTTCAAAGAATACACACAAACAACATTTGGAATAACAACTGTTGACAAATCTAAACAAAGCCATGTGGCACATCGAGCCATTTGTGCAATGTACAGTAATCTTGTTTAGGACACAACACATATTGATCACAATACCAAACAGAATTTATTTTTCAAAATATGTAATCATGGTGCTGTTAGAGTATGCTTATATCTATAAAGTAAATCCAACAGTGAATATGTGAATTATATATCAATATTGTTTCATCCAAAGAATGTAAGGATGAATTAATCTATTGTTTATTAAAGGGACACTGACATCAATTTTTACAATCAGTGATTTCACTTTTCAAATTGTTAAAAATAATTTTACATTGACTCCTATTAGAATATTTATTTGGCAACATTTTAATCTTAAAGGCAGCTAAGCAATTATTCTCATCAATAAATATTGGTCGTTGAAGGTATCCACCAATCAGCAAGAACAACCCAGGTTGGTCAACAAAAATAAACCTGCAGATAAACTTACATTCTTGCTTTTCAAATACATTTATCAAGAGAATATTGAAAATATGATTCTAGGAGTCAATTATAAAGTTGATTAATATTGCATGCTCTATCTGAATGACAACAGTAATAATTTTTGATCAGTGTCCCTTTAATATAAAAAGATATTGATTTCACAATGTCGCTGTTAATGAATTCTCGAGTCCATATGTTGATGTAATGAATGGGATGGAGCATGCAATTACAAGCTAATATGTTATTTAAGGATTTCCTCAAGATTTTTTAATTATTCTCTCTTAAAGGGACATGGAGCTCCAAATGTGTAATTGGATAATTTTTGCATTAAAATCAAGCATGTGATTTGTTAATAATTGATAAGAGACTTATTTTGGACTTGTTTGCTTCATTGTGTTATAATCTTTTTGGAAAGGAGCAACTATGTACTACTATTATCTGAACACATGATTTGAACATCCGAAAATAGGCCAATTTCATCATAAAAAAACAGCCGGTTAATCCCAGTAATGCATTGCTTAACCTAAACCGACCTAGATATTATTTTAGAATAATGATAACAATAGACTGAAGCAATTTAGCTAATCAAATGTTTATAAAAATCTTGAAAATCACGTGTCTAAATCATTAAATGTAAAATTTAGTTGTCATGTCCCTTAAATGACTCGAAACAATAAAAATATGTAATGTATATTTTAAAAATCTAAACATATGCAAAAATGTGTGAATGTGGTCAAAATGTATCCCAATAATATCAAGCAATACACAGGGGAAGAATATAAATTGGCCATTAAAATAATCTTACAGTAAAATGAAGATATCAAGAATAGAAGGGATATCTTCAAATAGTCAAAATTTTAGATTTGTATTACAATGTAATACAAAATTTGTTTTTTTATTCTTAATTTAAAATATTAAAAAAATAGAATTTGAGGATCCATATAAATATCAATCAATGTGGATGTATTATGTAATGTTCTGTCCATGTTTCTAAGACAAATGTCAATTAAAATGAGAGATACCATCCTTTGACAAGCCCTGGCTTGAGGTTCCAGCACCAACATCCAGATCTGTAAAATATTAAATGAGGATTGGATATCATTAATACAAATCAGGCCATGTTGAAAACCTTTTCTTTTTTTAAAAAACAGTGACAAACTAATAATCGTTTTTTATTCACATGAGTTCATTGTTTTCTCAATTAATGTCATCAAAAATATATCCTGTACTCTTATTTTCAATCGGTTATGTTGTTGACTGTAGCTTTAATTAATTTGTTGTGTTCTTTCATTCTCATCAATTGATGGACATAGTTCATTGTTTATTTTGATTTTGCTAGTATATTTTTTTAAATGTAGAAGATTGAAAATAAGGATACTGTATTCTTCACATATATAATAATTAACATATACATTTGACCAACATGTGTAAAGTGATGCCAGTTACAGCAAACACATGTTCACGTGTGTGCGCAATTCTATTTTTTGTGATCATTGCGCAATGATTCCAAGCGGAATTACGCATCCGTGATTTGACCAACATGTGTAAAGCGATGCCAGTTACAGCAAACACATGTTCACGTGTGTGCGCAATTCTATTTTTCATGATCATTGCGCAATGATTCCAAGCGGAATTACGCATCCGTGATTTGACCAACATGTGTAAAGCGATGCCAGTTACAGCAAACACATGTTCACGTGT
Source organism: Bombina bombina (assembly GCF_027579735.1). Classification (NCBI taxonomy): domain Eukaryota; kingdom Metazoa; phylum Chordata; class Amphibia; order Anura; family Bombinatoridae; genus Bombina; species Bombina bombina. Next base: position 99,468,583 of record NC_069509.1, read on the forward strand.
GTGTGCGCAATTCTATTTTTCGTGATCATTGCGCAATGATTCCATGTGGAAATACGCATCCGTGAATCTAAATTAATTTTGATAGAGTAGTGTGATGAGTATCATTTCATAAAGACTTCAAATATATTTGCAATTGGGTGTATTACGAGATGCAAATCGTATATTTGTTAATATTGAACAATAACGAAGAATATTTCTAACTGTTTTATGATTAGATAGTTAATGTATGAAATGGCGGATGATAGTGATTTCACAGATGCGCAATTCCCTTTTCCCTCTGTGACGCATATTCTGTAGAGCGCAAGAAACATCATTCCTATTTCATGTGTGACTAATCTTAATTCAGATATCTAAACATCATATGTAGCGTATGTTGTGAGATCTATATAGGTTGAATATCTGACTATATACACATTTCTTAAAAGTCTAATCAAATATTAATATATTATATGAGGTTGGATAGTTACCTGGTTCAGATTCTCGATCCGCTCCTCTCAGGCCACCGGACGGAGAAGCAGCTGCACTGGTCCCCGGGTCAGGACTTTCAGATCCAGCAGCTGGGAGGGAAGAAGAGGAGGCCGAGGATGGAGAGGATCGAAATCTGCTGGGGACCCAGAGACTGAGGAGCCCGCAGGTCCTTATTTTTTTTCCCACCTCTTTTACGGGCTTGTACCCACTCCCTTATGAGGTTGACTTTTTTTTGCAATCGCAACCTCATATCTCCAAATCTCCACATGATCTGATCCTGGCTCCTCTGGACGCCCAACACCAATTGAACCGCATTGGTGATAGATGCCCAGAGGGCCTTCTTAACATGCACATCTGTCGACCTCCTCTTGTTCCCAAACAGCTGCGGATAAAAGTCTGGACGGCATAAGGGAGTGGGTACAAGCCCGTAAAAGAGGTGGGAAAAAAAATAAGGATAAATAATAATATAAACTGCCAGCAGGCATTAGAGAACTGACAAAGATGGCAACGTGTAATGAACTTTTATATGGTGAAGTAAACATGAGATGCACCATGGGACATGGTATCTGTACATCTGATTGGATAAAACTTTGAAATATTGTTATAATGTCTGTGAGACCACCCTGACTCAAGTTATGTTTGTGTGATGAACTCTGATTGGCCGTTCCTTAATGTTTCATATCTTAGTAACTTCCATACACATACCTCCTGGGGGTGTTACTACATTTTTTCATGTAGACTTATTTGTAACTCATGGGGCTGTTATGCGAATGTGTGACGCAGATTTAATATATGTGATCCATTGAATGTTAATGTTTAAATTTTTAAAAATAAAATACTGTCACATTATTAAATGTTGTAGACATTTCTATGTTTAATATCGTTCTGTTTCTTTAATACAAATACGTTTTAGTAATACCAATTTTACATTGTATGTATTTATTGTTCATTAAATCAATGTTGTGACTTATTGGGAAGTATTGACATTGCTCTATTAAATTTATTTATAATGCACATCGATTGTGTGCTATTGCGTGACATTAGACTAGAATATTTAAAGATGCGAATCTCGTGTTGCCAGATACGTTTCCCACGCGACATTTCTGAAATGCGTAATTTCTGGTTCTAATGTCCGTAACTTGGATTATCTGTTTATAAATGTTAAACTACACGTTTGTTTCTTATTAGTAAATAAACATCGAGCTTGTATTTGTCTGAACTGCTCACATATGTTATTGTGCAATGGCGTCTTTATTTGTAAAGAGACATTAAACAAAAATATTTTAAAAAAATGATCCTGATAAAAAATACATTTTTAGACTTTTAAATGTAACTCCATTTATCTTTTTATTTATATATCCTTAACAGAAGAAATTGCAATGCACATGTTTGAACAAATCACACAAGGCATCTCTGTGCATCCACCAATCTTCATCTACTGAGCATATCTAGATATGTTTTGAAAGCAAATAACCATAAAAAAATATTTTAAAATAGATGATAGAATTAAATGTTAATGTTTTAAATTAGATTTTTTAACATATTCCAGAACTAAAAGCTTTTTAATTTTCCGTCTCTTTCATGAGCTGATATGCAATCTTGATCAAAACAATTCTCTGTAAACCTTGAAAAAATGTATTGTTGGCCAGCAACAATTAAAGGGACAGTAAACACAAATATTTTCTTTAATTATTAAAGTAGAGAAGACAATTTTAATTAAACAAGATTAAAATTGACTTCTATTATCTATTTTGCATCATTCTTTAGATATCCTTTATTGAATTAATAGCAATCCACATGGGGGAGCCAGTCACAAAAGGCATATATGTGCAGCAACCAATCAGCAACTATTGAGCCTATCTAGCTATGCTTTTCACGAAAAGTATGTCAAGAGAATTAAGATAATGACATAATTGAAGTAATTGGAGATTTAAAATAAAAGGCATACTCTTTAAATCACAAAATAAGAAATTTGTGTTTCATGTCCTTTTAAGTAGATATTTAAAATTAATGCTTTGATGATCATAAACCGAGGCACCTCCCTTTCTCAAACTTCTGGATTGTTTGACCCACTGTGAATGAAATATGTTCTAATGGGTGTATTTAGCCAGCTTCACCTTAAAGGGACATTAAGCTATATGTTTGTCATAATTTCGAGGGATAATAGAATATTCAAACAACATTATAATTTATTTTTGTCTACCATTATCTTTTTCATTTTTCAAATCTTGGCTTAAAAACATAGCTATATGGGCACTTTTTATGATGATTGTTGTTTGCACATAGATGCCTTATATCATTATCTAAGCCATGTGCATTGATATTTCTAAAACAAAGGATATTTAAATAATTAATCAAATTAAATACTAATAATCCATTTAAATGTTCTTTCAATAACATTTGTTATGTCTATAATTCACTAAATGATATTTAAAAAAATGTCCCTTTAAGTCCAAAAACATTCGGAATATGTTGATTCAAAGGGACACTGAGACCAAATTTGATAATTTTGGAATCAGATAGAGCATGACATTTTAATCAACTCTCGAATTTTCTAAGATTTTTAAATTTTGTTAATTATCTTTATAGATATTTTAGAAATGCAAGATTGTAAGTTTAGATTCCGGCCAATTTTTGGTGAGCAACCTAGGTTGTCCTTGATGATTGTTTTATAAATTCATCTACCAATCAAAAAAATGATCTCAAGATTTATGAAAGACCAAAATATTAAATGCCTTATCTTTCTCAGAAAGATAGCAAGAGAAAGAATAAATATTGATAATATGAGTCAATTCCAAAGTTGATTAAAATTTCCTGCTCTATGGAAATCACGAAAGAAAATAAAATGGGTTCAGTGTCCCTTTAACATTGTATAAAGAAACTAAAGGGGAATGAAAATACATATAGATATGTGATATCTATACAACAGGTGACATGAATTCTTTTAAAAAATATATATTACGAGCTAGCTATAGTTAAATGAGCCTTCAAAATGACTCCCCTAGAACAGAAAAATCTAAATATGAAATAATATTTTACATTTCATAACAATTTTAAACATTAAAAAATAAACCCCCCCAAAAATTGGGATACCTAAGGAAGATACATGAGATTATCCAATAAAAAATTTTTTTTAAAAAAAAATATGGTCACTTTGATGTAAGTTAACCACTTTAATTTCTTAAAAATGAAAGAACGAAGTTGTTCTGTCTAATTTAGACTACATATCCTCATCAGAAACATTTTTAAATTTTTCACATCTATAAATTACACAATAAAATCAATGGATTTAACTCCAAAATTATTTTAAAAAGATACTTGACTTTAATATTATCTGAATAATGCGTTTTTTTCAATTATTAATTCAATACATGAAAGTTTTTATATCAGGCATGTGCTTGTCAAATAGTCTAACAGTCATGGTAGTATTTTTTTTTAATTGTCAGATTAAATGGATAGCTTTCTTATAATATTTTTTTATAAAATAAACTAAAAAAAAAACAAAAATAAAAGATAGCTTCTAAAAAAAAGAATTTATTGACAATAAAATAAAGTAAAAAATAAAATAGGGTAATTCATCACAGATGAAACTCTGAAAAAAATAAAAAAAATATAAACATTATATTAACTAATTATAACTTACAGTGAAGCCAGAATATATTGTATACAAATATTGCACTCTCCATTAATTCTTCAATAACTTCTATTAATTATGAATCACAGAATATCATCTATCCACGTCCACAATACTCCCCCCCGGGTCAGGGGTCGGTGTCTTCAAATCCCTACCACTGCCCCGAGGGTCTGTTTCCTGAGCGCATGTACACCGGATCATGACAATCAGGCCTGTGTGCCAGGCCCACAGCATATACTGTGATTAATTGCTCTGTGCCACCACTGATATCTGGTGTAACATTAGTGTAAATGTAAAAAAAAAAAAACTTTTACATCAGTTTGGTAGTGTAATCTAATTTCATTTTCCATTAGGCCTGTGTGTCAGACCCACAGCATATACTGTGATTAATTGCTCTTTGCCACCACTCCTATCTTGTGTAACATTAGTGTAAATTTAAAAAAAAAAACATTTTACATCAGTTTGCTATTGTAATCTAATTTCATTTTCCATTAGGCCTGTGTGTCAGGCCCACAGCATATACTGTGATTAATTGCTCTGTGCCACCACTGATATCTGGTGTAACATTAGTGTACATTTAAAAAAACAAAAAACTTTTACATCAGTTTGCTAGTGTAATCTAATTTCATTTTCCATCAGTCCTGTGTGTCAGGCCCACAGCATATACTGTGATTAATTGCTCTGTGCCACCACTCATATCTGGTGAAACATTAGGGTATATTTAAAAAACAAAAACTTTTACATCAGTTTGCTAGTGTAATCTAATTTCATTTTCCATCAGTCCTGTGTGCCAGGCCCACAGCATATACTGTGATTAATTGCTCTGTGCCACCACTCATATCTGGTGTAACATTAGGGTAAACATTTTTAAAAAAACTTTTACATCAGTTTGCTACTGTAATCTAATTTCATTTTCCATCAGGCCTGTGTGTCAGGCCCACAGCATATACTGTGATTAATTGCTCTGTGCCACCACTGATATCTGGTAAAACATTAGTGTAAATTTTAAAAAAAAACTTTTACATCAGTTTGCTAGTGTAATCTAATTTCATTTTCCATCAGGCCTGTGTGTCAGGCCCACAGCATATACTGTGATTAATTGCTCTGTGCCACCACTCCTATCTGGTGTAACATTAGTGTAAATTTTAAAAAAAAACAACCTTTTACATCAGTTTGCTAGTGTAATCTAATTTCATTTTCCATCAGGCCTGTGTGTCAGGCCCACAGCATATACTGTGATTAATTGCTCTGTGCCACCACTCCTATCTGGTGTAACATTAGTGTAAATTTTTAAAAAAAACTTTTACATCAGTTTGCTATTGTAATCTTATTTCATTTTCCATTAGGCCTGTGTGTCAGGCCCACAGCATATACTGTGATTAATTGCTCTGTGCCACCACTCCTATCTGGTGTAACATTAGTGTAAATGTAAAAAAAAAACTTTTACATCAGTTTGCTAGTGTAATCTAATTTCATTTTTCATCAGTCCTGTGTGCCAGGCCCACAGCATATACTATGATTAATTGCTCTGTGCCACCACTCATATCTGGTGTAACATTAGGGTAAATTAAAAAAAAAAAACTTTTACATCAGTTTGCTACTGTAATCTAATTTCATTTTCCATCAGGCCTGTGTGTCAGGCCCACAGCATATACTGTGATTAATAGCTCTGTGCCACCACTGATATCTGGTGTAACATTAGTGTAAATTAAAAAAAAAAAACTTTTACATCAGTTTGCTAGTGTAATCTAATTTCATTTTCCATCAGGCCTGTGTGTCAGGCCCACAGCATATACTGTGATTAATTGCTCTGTGCCACCACTGATATCTGGTGTAACATTAGTGTAAATTTAAGAAAAAAAAACTTTTACATCAGTTTGCTAGTGTAATCTAATTTCATTTTCCATCAGGCCTGTGTGTCAGGCCCACAGCATATACTATGATTAATTGCTCTGTGCCACCACTCCTATCTGGTGTAACATTAGTGTAAATTTAAAAAAAAAAAAAACCTTTTACATCAGTTTGCTAGTGTAATCTAATTTCATTTTCCATCAGGCCTGTGTGTCAGGCCCACAGCATATACTGTGATTAATTGCTCTGTGCCACCACTCCTATCTGGTGTAACATTAGTGTAATTTTTTTAAAAAAACTTTTACATCAGTTTGCTATTGTAATCTTATTTCATTTTCCATTAGGCCTGTGTGTGAGGCCCACAGCATATACTGTGATTAATTGCTCTGTGCCACCACTCCTATCTGGTGTAACATTAGTGTAAATGTAAAAAAAAAAACTTTTACATCAGTTTGCTAGTGTAATCTAATTTCATTTTCCATCAGTCCTGTGTGCGAGGCCCACATCATATACTATGATTAATTGCTCTGTGCCACCACTCATATCTGGTGTAACATTAGGGTACTGTAATCTAATTTCATTTTCCATCAGGCCTGTGTGTCAGGCCCACAGCATATACTGTGATTAATAGCTCTGTGCCACCACTGATATCTGGTGTAACATTAGTGTAAATTAAAAAAAAAAAAACTTTTACATCAGTTTGCTAGTGTAATCTAATTTCATTTTCCATCAGTCCTGTGTGCCAGGCCCACAGCATATACTGTGATTAATTGCTCTGTGCCACCACTGATATCTGGTAAAACATTAGTGTAAATTTAAAAAAAAAAAACTTTTGCATCAGTTTGCTAGTGTAATCTAATTTCATTTTCCATCAGTCCTGTGTGCCAGGCCCACAGCATATACTGTGATTAATTGCTCTGTGCCACCACTGATATCTGGTAAAACATTAGTGTAAATTTAAAAAAAAAACCTTTTACATCAGTTTGCTAGTGTAATCTAATTTCATTTTCCATCAGGCCTGTGTGTCAGGCCCACAGCATATACTGTGATTAATTGCTCTGTGCCACCACTCCTATCTGGTGTAACATTAGTGTAATTTTTTAAAAAAAACTTTTACATCAGTTTGCTATTGTAATCTTATTTCATTTTCCATTAGGCCTGTGTGTCAGGCCCACAGCATATACTGTGATTAATTGCTCTGTGCCACCACTCCTATCTGGTGTAACATTAGTGTAAATGTAAAAAAAAACCTTTTACATCAGTTTGCTAGTGTAATCTAATTTCATTTTCCATCAGTCCTGTGTGCCAGGCCCACAGCATATACTATGATTAATTGCTCTGTGCCACCACTCATATCTGGTGTAACATTAGGGTAAATTAAAAAAAAAAACTTTTACATCAGTTTGCTACTGTAATCTAATTTCATTTTCCATCAGGCCTGTGTGTCAGGCCCACAGCATATACTGTGATTAATAGCTCTATGCCACCACTGATATCTGGTGTAACATTAGTGTAAATTAAAAAAAATAAACTTTTACATCAGTTTGCTAGTGTAATCTAATTTCATTTTCCATCAGGCCTGTGTGTCAGGCCCACAGCATATACTGTGATTAATTGCTCTGTGCCACCACTGATATCTGGTGTAACATTAGTGTAAATTTAAAATAAAAAAAACTTTTACATCAGTTTGCTAGTGTAATCTAATTTCATTTTCCATCAGGCCTGTGTGTCAGGCCCACAGCATATACTATGATTAATTGCTCTGTGCCACCACTCCTATCTGGTGTAACATTAGTGTAAATTTAAAAAAAAAAAAATTTACATCAGTTTGCTAGTGTAATCTAATTTCATTTTCCATCAGGCATGTGTGTCAGGCCCACAGCATATACTGTGATTAATTGCTCTGTGCCACCACTCCTATCTGGTGTAACATTAGTGTAAATTTTTTTAAAAAACTTTTACATCAGTTTGCTATTGTAATCTTATTTCATTTTCCATTAGGCCTGTGTGTCAGGCCCACAGCATATACTGTGATTAATTGCTCTGTGCCACCACTCCTATCTGGTGTAACATTAGTGTAAATGTAAAAAAAAACTTTTACATCAGTTTGCTAGTGTAATCTAATTTCATTTTTCATCAGTCCTGTGTGCCAGGCCCACAGCATATACTATGATTAATTGCTCTGTGCCACCACTCATATCTGGTGTAACATTAGGGTAAATTAAAAAAAAAAACTTTTACATCAGTTTGCTACTGTAATCTAATTTCATTTTCCATCAGGCCTGTGTGTCAGGCCCACAGCATATACTGTGATTAATAGCTCTGTGCCACCACTGATATCTGGTGTAACATTAGTGTAAATTAAAAAAAAAAAAACTTTTACATCAGTTTGCTAGTGTAATCTAATTTCATTTTCCATCAGGCCTGTGTGTCAGGCCCACAGCATATACTGTGATTAATTGCTCTGTGCCACCACTGATATCTGGTGTAACATTAGTGTAAATTTAAGAAAAAAAAACTTTTACATCAGTTTGCTAGTGTAATCTAATTTCATTTTCCATCAGGCCTGTGTGTCAGGCCCACAGCATATACTATGATTAATTGCTCTGTGCCACCACTCCTATCTGGTGTAACATTAGTGTAAATTTAAAAAAAAAAAAAACCTTTTACATCAGTTTGCTAGTGTAATCTAATTTCATTTTCCATCAGGCCTGTGTGTCAGGCCCACAGCATATACTGTGATTAATTGCTCTGTGCCACCACTCCTATCTGGTGTAACATTAGTGTAATTTTTTTAAAAAAACTTTTACATCAGTTTGCTATTGTAATCTTATTTCATTTTCCATTAGGCCTGTGTGTGAGGCCCACAGCATATACTGTGATTAATTGCTCTGTGCCACCACTCCTATCTGGTGTAACATTAGTGTAAATGTAAAAAAAAAAACTTTTACATCAGTTTGCTAGTGTAATCTAATTTCATTTTCCATCAGTCCTGTGTGCGAGGCCCACATCATATACTATGATTAATTGCTCTGTGCCACCACTCATATCTGGTGTAACATTAGGGTACTGTAATCTAATTTCATTTTCCATCAGGCCTGTGTGTCAGGCCCACAGCATATACTGTGATTAATAGCTCTGTGCCACCACTGATATCTGGTGTAACATTAGTGTAAATTAAAAAAAAAAAAACTTTTACATCAGTTTGCTAGTGTAATCTAATTTCATTTTCCATCAGTCCTGTGTGCCAGGCCCACAGCATATACTGTGATTAATTGCTCTGTGCCACCACTGATATCTGGTAAAACATTAGTGTAAATTTAAAAAAAAAACCTTTTACATCAGTTTGCTAGTGTAATCTAATTTCATTTTCCATCAGGCCTGTGTGTCAGGCCCACAGCATATACTGTGATTAATTGCTCTGTGCCACCACTCCTATCTGGTGTAACATTAGTGTAATTTTTTAAAAAAAACTTTTACATCAGTTTGCTATTGTAATCTTATTTCATTTTCCATTAGGCCTGTGTGTCAGGCCCACAGCATATACTGTGATTAATTGCTCTGTGCCACCACTCCTATCTGGTGTAACATTAGTGTAAATGTAAAAAAAAACCTTTTACATCAGTTTGCTAGTGTAATCTAATTTCATTTTCCATCAGTCCTGTGTGCCAGGCCCACAGCATATACTATGATTAATTGCTCTGTGCCACCACTCATATCTGGTGTAACATTAGGGTAAATTAAAAAAAAAACCTTTTACATCAGTTTGCTACTGTAATCTAATTTCATTTTCCATCAGGCCTGTGTGTCAGGCCCACAGCATATACTGTGATTAATAGCTCTATGCCACCACTGATATCTGGTGTAACATTAGTGTAAATTAAAAAAAATAAACTTTTACATCAGTTTGCTAGTGTAATCTAATTTCATTTTCCATCAGGCCTGTGTGTCAGGCCCACAGCATATACTGTGATTAATTGCTCTGTGCCACCACTGATATCTGGTGTAACATTAGTGTAAATTTAAAATAAAAAAAACTTTTACATCAGTTTGCTAGTGTAATCTAATTTCATTTTCCATCAGGCCTGTGTGTCAGGCCCACAGCATATACTATGATTAATTGCTCTGTGCCACCACTCCTATCTGGTGTAACATTAGTGTAAATTTAAAAAAAAAAAATTTACATCAGTTTGCTAGTGTAATCTAATTTCATTTTCCATCAGGCATGTGTGTCAGGCCCACAGCATATACTGTGATTAATTGCTCTGTGCCACCACTCCTATCTGGTGTAACATTAGTGTAAATTTTTTTAAAAAACTTTTACATCAGTTTGCTATTGTAATCTTATTTCATTTTCCATTAGGCCTGTGTGTCAGGCCCACAGCATATACTGTGATTAATTGCTCTGTGCCACCACTCCTATCTGGTGTAACATTAGTGTAAATGTAAAAAAAAACTTTTACATCAGTTTGCTAGTGTAATCTAATTTCATTTTTCATCAGTCCTGTGTGCCAGGCCCACAGCATATACTATGATTAATTGCTCTGTGCCACCACTCATATCTGGTGTAACATTAGGGTAAATTAAAAAAAAAAACTTTTACATCAGTTTGCTACTGTAATCTAATTTCATTTTCCATCAGGCCTGTGTGTCAGGCCCACAGCATATACTGTGATTAATAGCTCTGTGCCACCACTGATATCTGGTGTAACATTAGTGTAAATTAAAAAAAAAAAAACTTTTACATCAGTTTGCTAGTGTAATCTAATTTCATTTTCCATCAGGCCTGTGTGTCAGGCCCACAGCATATACTGTGATTAATTGCTCTGTGCCACCACTGATATCTGGTGTAACATTAGTGTAAATTTAAGAAAAAAAAACTTTTACATCAGTTTGCTAGTGTAATCTAATTTCATTTTCCATCAGGCCTGTGTGTCAGGCCCACAGCATATACTATGATTAATTGCTCTGTGCCACCACTCCTATCTGGTGTAACATTAGTGTAAATTTAAAAAAAAAAAAACCTTTTACATCAGTTTGCTAGTGTAATCTAATTTCATTTTCCATCAGGCCTGTGTGTCAGGCCCACAGCATATACTGTGATTAATTGCTCTGTGCCACCACTCCTATCTGGTGTAACATTAGTGTAATTTTTTTAAAAAAACTTTTACATCAGTTTGCTATTGTAATCTTATTTCATTTTCCATTAGGCCTGTGTGTCAGGCCCACAGCATATACTGTGATTAATTGCTCTGTGCCACCACTCCTATCTGGTGTAACATTAGTGTAAATGTAAAAAAAAAAACTTTTACATCAGTTTGCTAGTGTAATCTAATTTCATTTTCCATCAGTCCTGTGTGCGAGGCCCACATCATATACTATGATTAATTGCTCTGTGCCACCACTCATATCTGGTGTAACATTAGGGTAAATTAAAAAAAAAAAACTTTTACATCAGTTTGCTACTGTAATCTAATTTCATTTTCCATCAGGCCTGTGTGTCAGGCCCACAGCATATACTGTGATTAATAGCTCTGTGCCACCACTGATATCTGGTGTAACATTAGTGTAAATTAAAAAAAAAAAACTTTTACATCAGTTTGCTAGTGTAATCTAATTTCATTTTCCATCAGTCCTGTGTGCCAGGCCCACAGCATATACTGTGATTAATTGCTCTGTGCCACCACTGATATCTGGTAAAACATTAGTGTAAATTTAAAAAAAAAAAACTTTTGCATCAGTTTGCTAGTGTAATCTAATTTTATTTTCCATCAGGCCTGTGTGTCAGGCCCACAGCATATACTGTGATTAATTGCTCTGTGCCACCACTCCTATCTGGTGTAACATTAGTGTAAATTTAAAAAAAAAAAAACCTTTTACATCAGTTTGCTAGTGTAATCTAATTTCATTTTCCATCAGGCCTGTGTGTCAGGCCCACAGCATATACTGTGATTAATTGCTCTGTGCCACCACTCCTATCTGGTGTAACATTAGTGTAATTTTTTTAAAAAAACTTTTACATCAGTTTGCTATTGTAATCTTATTTCATTTTCCATTAGGCCTGTGTGTCAGGCCCACAGCATATACTGTGATTAATTGCTCTGTGCCACCACTCCTATCTGGTGTAACATTAGTGTAAATGTAAAAAAAAAACTTTTACATCAGTTTGCTAGTGTAATCTAATTTCATTTTCCATCAGTCCTGTGTGCCAGGCCCACAGCATATACTATGATTAATTGCTCTGTGCCACCACTCATATCTGGTGTAACATTAGGGTAAATTAAAAAAAAAACCTTTTACATCAGTTTGCTACTGTAATCTAATTTCATTTTCCATCAGGCCTGTGTGTCAGGCCCACAGCATATACTGTGATTAATAGCTCTGTGCCACCACTGATATCTGGTGTAACATTAGTGTAAATTAAAAAAAATAAACTTTTACATCAGTTTGCTAGTGTAATCTAATTTCATTTTCCATCAGGCCTGTGTGTCAGGCCCACAGCATATACTGTGATTAATTGCTCTGTGCCACCACTCCTATCTGGTGTAACATTAGTGTAAATTTAAAAAAAAAAAAACTTTTACATCAGTTTGCTAGTGTAATCTAATTTCATTTTCCATCAGGCCTGTGTGTCAGGCCCACAGCATATACTATGATTAATTGCTCTGTGCCACCACTCCTATCTGGTGTAACATTAGTGTAAATTTAAAAAAAAAAAATTTACATCAGTTTGCTAGTGTAATCTAATTTCATTTTCCATCAGGCATGTGTGTCAGGCCCACAGCATATACTGTGATTAATTGCTCTGTGCCACCACTCCTATCTGGTGTAACATTAGTGTAAATTTTAAAAAAAAACTTTTACATCAGTTTGCTATTGTAATCTTATTTCATTTTCCATTAGGCCTGTGTGTCAGGCCCACAGCATATACTGTGATTAATTGCTCTGTGCCACCACTCCTATCTGGTGTAACATTAGTGTAAATGTAAAAAAAAAACTTTTACATCAGTTTGCTAGTGTAATCTAATTTCATTTTCCATCAGTCCTGTGTGCCAGGCCCACAGCATATACTATGATTAATTGCTCTGTGCCACCACTCATATCTGGTGTAACATTAGGGTAAATTAAAAAAAAAACCTTTTACATCAGTTTGCTACTGTAATCTAATTTCATTTTCCATCAGGCCTGTGTGTCAGGCCCACAGCATATACTGTGATTAATAGCTCTGTGCCACCACTGATATCTGGTGTAACATTAGTGTAAATTAAAAAAAATAAACTTTTACATCAGTTTGCTAGTGTAATCTAATTTCATTTTCCATCAGGCCTGTGTGTCAGGCCCACAGCATATACTGTGATTAATTGCTCTGTGCCACCACTCCTATCTGGTGTAACATTAGTGTAAATTTAAAAAAAAAAAAACTTTTACATCAGTTTGCTAGTGTAATCTAATTTCATTTTCCATCAGGCCTGTGTGTCAGGCCCACAGCATATACTATGATTAATTGCTCTGTGCCACCACTCCTATCTGGTGTAACATTAGTGTAAATTTAAAAAAAAAAAATTTACATCAGTTTGCTAGTGTAATCTAATTTCATTTTCCATCAGGCATGTGTGTCAGGCCCACAGCATATACTGTGATTAATTGCTCTGTGCCACCACTCCTATCTGGTGTAACATTAGTGTAAATTTTAAAAAAAAACTTTTACATCAGTTTGCTATTGTAATCTTATTTCATTTTCCATTAGGCCTGTGTGTCAGGCCCACAGCATATACTGTGATTAATTGCTCTGTGCCACCACTCCTATCTGGTGTAACATTAGTGTAAATGTAAAAAAAAAACTTTTACATCAGTTTGCTAGTGTAATCTAATTTCATTTTCCATCAGTCCTGTGTGCCAGGCCCACAGCATATACTATGATTAATTGCTCTGTGCCACCACTCATATCTGGTGTAACATTAGGGTAAATTAAAAAAAAAAAACTTTTACATCAGTTTGCTACTGTAATCTAATTTCATTTTCCATCAGGCCTGTGTGTCAGGCCCACAGCATATACTGTGATTAATAGCTCTGTGCCACCACTGATATCTGGTGTAACATTAGTGTAAATTAAAAAAAAAAAACTTTTACATCAGTTTGCTAGTGTAATCTAATTTCATTTTCCATCAGGCCTGTGTGTCAGGCCCACAGCATATACTGTGATTAATTGCTCTGTGCCACCACTCCTATCTGGTGTAACATTAGTGTAAATGTAAAAAAAAAACTTTTACATCAGTTTGCTAGTGTAATCTAATTTCATTTTCCATCAGTCCTGTGAGCCAGGCCCACAGCATATACTATGATTAATTGCTCTGTGCCACCACTCATATCTGGTGTAACATTAGGGTAAATTAAAAAAAAAAACCTTTTACATCAGTTTGCTACTGTAATCTAATTTCATTTTCCATCAGGCCTGTGTGTCAGGCCCACAGCATATACTGTGATTAATAGCTCTGTGCCACCACTGATATCTGGTGTAACATTAGTGTAAATTAAAAAAAATAAACTTTTACATCAGTTTGCTAGTGTAATCTAATTTCATTTTCCATCAGGCCTGTGTGTCAGGCCCACAGCATATACTGTGATTAATTGCTCTGTGCCACCACTGATATCTGGTGTAACATTAGTGTAAATTTAAAAAAAAAAAACTTTTACATCAGTTTGCTAGTGTAATCTAATTTCATTTTCCATCAGGCCTGTGTGTCAGGCCCACAGCATATACTATGATTAATTGCTCTGTGCCACCACTCCTATCTGGTGTAACATTAGTGTAAATTTTAAAAAAAAATTTTTACATCAGTTTGCTAGTGTAATCTAATTTCATTTTCCATCAGGCATGTGTGTCAGGCCCACAGCATATACTGTGATTAATTGCTCTGTGCCACCACTCCTATCTGGTGTAACATTAGGGTACATTTAAAAAAAAAAAACTTTTACATCAGTTTGCTAGCGTAATCTAATTTCATTTTCGATCAGGCCTGTGTAACAGGCCCACAGCATATACTGTGCCTAATTGCTCTGTTTTCCACCACTCATATCTGGTGTAACATTAGTGTAATTTTTTTTATAAACAACTTTTACATCAGTCTGCTAGTGTAATCTAATTGCAGTTGCCAGGCCAGCCTGCCACTGCCAGCCTCAGTACCACCACTCATATCTGGTGTAACATTAGTGTAAATTTTTTTAAAAATTTTTTTTACATCAGTCTGCTAGTGTTATTTAATTTTAGTTGCCAGGCCAGCCTGCCACTAGTGCCAGCCTGTGTGTCAGGCTCCCAGCATATACTGTGCCTACTTCCATCCTCAGTGCCACCACTCATATCTGTTGTAACATTAGTGTAACTTTTAAAAAAAAAAACTTTTACATCAGTCTGCTAGTGTTATTTAATTTTAGTTGCCAGGCCAGCGTGCCACTAGTGCCAGCCTGTGTGTCAGGCTCCCAGCATATACTGTGCCTACTTCCATCCTCAGTGCCACCACTCATATTTGTTGTAACATTAGTGTAATTTTTTTTTAAAAAAAAACTTTTCCATCAGTCTGCTAGTGTTATTTAATTTTATTTGACAGGCCAGCGTGCCACTAGTGCCAGCCTGTGTGTCAGGCTCCCAGCACTGTGCCTACTTCCATCCTCAGTGCCACCACTCCTATCTGTTGTAACATTAGTGTAAATTTTGTAAAATAAAACTTTTACATCAGTCTGCTAGTGTTATTTAATTTTATTTGCCAGGCCAGCCTGCCACTAGTGCCAGCCTGTGTGTCAGGCTCCCAGCATATACTGTGCCTACTTCCATCCTCAGTGCCACCACTTCTATCTGTTGTAACATTAGTGTAAAAAATTTTTTAAAAAACTTTTACATCAGTCTGCTAGTGTTATTTAATTTTAGTTGCCAGGCCAGCCTGCCACTAGTGCCAGCCTGTGTGTCATTTCATGCTGTTTTGCCTGTTGAGGGTCGGGGACCCTCGTATATGTACCTCCTGTAAAAGGAGATACAATCCTTGTAGGGATTACTATCTCTAAAGATGTGGTAAAACTCCCACCACCCAAGAAATAAATTGGCAAAGGAAGGGGCAAATGGCTTACAGTGGATGCTGTTTCACTATACTCGAGTATTCCACATCAAGTGGGAGTACAGGCCATTGCCATTTTCCTTGAACAGGGGACTGAGTATAGTGACGCCTTTACTGAGTACATTCTGAGAGTCACCACCTTTCTACTCACACACAATTTCTTTAAGTTTGAGGAAGTCTACTATCTCCAAAGATGTGGTACCGCCATGGGAGCAAAATTTGCCCCTTCCTTTGCCAATTTATTTCTTGGGTGGTGGGAGTTTTACCACATCTTTGGAGATAGTAATCCCTACAAGGATTGTATCTCCTTTTACAGGAGGTACATTGATGACCTCTTATTTGTGTGGACTGGTGACCATACCAGTATTCCCCTGTTCATGGATTTTCTCAATACTAACGAGATTGGCCTTAAGTTCACATTTGAACTTAATGACAGGTCCATCAACTATCTTGATCTCACATTGGAGGTTACTACTATGGGCACCATTAAGTCTACGATCTATAGAAAGCCCATTTCGGGTAACTCCCTACTTTTGGGCACAAGTTGCCATCCTAAGCATGTCCCCTTTGCTATAGCAAAGGGTGAATATACCAGGCTCAAGAGAAATTGCACACTGCATACAGATTTTTTGAATGAATCTAGGGGACTTGAGAAGAGACTCAAGGACAGAAATTATCCCCCTAAGGCAATAAGAAAAGCTAGGGAGCAAGTTCTCACCATTCCCAGAGAGAAACTTTTGAAAACTAAACAGAACAGAAGTCAAACAAGACAGGGAGTTACATTTGTAACTACACACAGTGTTCAATATCCCCAGGTATGCGAGATTATACGCAAACATTTTCCAGTGCTGCTGGCGGAGGATAAACTAGTGGATACTGTAAAAACAGGACTAAGATGTGCATACAGAAAGAGCCCTACTTTAGGCTCTATCCTCTCACCAACACTACTGAAATTGGATAAACCTAAACAAAGCTCCTGGCTAAAACACACCGGTATGTACAAGTGTGGACACCGAAAATGTAAACCCTGTGAGTTTGTCAACATCACTAAAGAGTTTGCAAGTGAAAAAACAAAAAAACAATACCAGATTGGTGCTTGCATGAATTGCAAGACGGAGTCAGCGGTTTACCTAATTGAGTGCACTTTGTGCAAGATCCAGTATATAGGAATCACTTCACGTGACCTAAATACTAGGATCAGAGAACATTTGTCTTCATTTAACACTAAGAGGGCATCAACCCCTATAGTTCAACACTTCGGGGTATTTCATGACAACAATCTTCAAGGTTTCACCTGGTGTGCCATTGAGAAAGTTAATAGACCTACTAGGGGAGGGGATGTTGACACACTTCTCGCTAGACGGGAAGCTTTCTGGATTTTCACAATGGGCACTCGGGTGCCTGATGGGTTAAATTCCAGATATGATGTCTTAAATCTCTGGGAATAATAATATCGGTACGGAATATTTTCTTTATTTCTGTGCCCTTATATATCTTAATGTATTATATCCAGATAGCCCCATTTTGTCCCATTTCACTGCCTATATCCTCCAAATTATATCCTCCAAATTGTTTAATCATTACCATCATTATGACCCCTTACATTTCCCATGAATATTTCTTTAATGTACATATTTACATAACCAGCCAGGAATATTATTAACATTTGCTCTTATGCAGCTCAAGCAATTTATTTAGTTCTTTTTATTTTTTATTTTTATTATTATATTTTCATTTTGGAGTTTCTAGGGTCACATCCTATATCCTAATATTAAGACATTATCATTACATATGTATAAACAGGGCACTTGCAGTGTTTCACCCATTTATTATTATCTTGTTATAATTCAAGTTGGTTGGTTTTAGGGCCCTTTCTTGCCCTGGCCATTTATCACAGCAGTACAGGCGTATGCCCCAACAGCCATCATTCACATGGCGGTATCTGGTATCCCTTTAGAGATACATTAGAGCGTTTACTTCTCAATAGACATCAGAGCATTGGCTTGACACAGACATAATTATGAGCTTACCCCATTTCCAATGTTTTTTTTATATATATATATTTTTATATATTATAACATTATTTTGTGATCATTGGTTTTACTTTTGGACAGCGAGTTTGCTTGCCTATGTGGCAGTACAATGTTCTGGTCTATATTATGTAACGGCTAGATTTAGAGTTCGGCGGTAGCCGTCAAAACCAGCGTTAGAGGCTCCTAACGCTGGTTTTGGGCTACCGCTGGTATTTAGAGTCAGTGATTAAAGGGTCTAACGCTCACTTTACAGCCGCGACTTTTCCATACCGCAGATCCCCCTACGCCATTTGCGTAGCCTATCTTTTCAATGGGATCTTCCTAACGCCGGTATTTAGAGTCGTTTCTGCAGTGAGCGTTAGAGCTCTAACGACAAGATTCCAGCCGCCTGAAAATAGCAGGAGTTAAGAGCTTTCTGGCTAACGCCGGTTTATAAAGCTCTTAACTACTGTACCCTAAAGTACACTAACACCCATAAACTACCTATGTACCCCTAAACCGAGGTCCCCCCACATCGCCGCCACTCGATTAAAAATTTTAACCCCTAATCTGCCGACCGCCACCTACGTTATACTTATGTACCCCTAATCTGCTGCCCCTAACACCGCCGACCCCTGTATTATATCTATTAACCCCTAACTTGCCCCCCACAACGTCGCCGCAAGCTACTTAAAATAATTAACCCCTAATCTTCCGACCGCAAATCGCCGCCACCTACGTTATTCCTATGTACCCCTAATCTGCTACCCCTAACATCGCCGACCCCTATGTTATATTTATTAACCCCTAATCTGCCCCCCACAACGTCGCCGACACCTACCTACACTTATTAACCCCTAATCTGCCGAGCGGACCTGAGCGCTACTATAATAAAGTTATTAACCCCTAATCCGCCTCACTAACCCTATCATAAATAGTATTAACCCCTAATCTGCCCTCCCTAACATCGCCGACACCTACCTTCAATTATTAACCCCTAATCTTCCGATCGGAGCTCACCGCTATTCTAATAAATGTATTAACCCCTAAAGCTAAGTCTAACCCTAACACTAACACCCCCCTAAGTTAAATATAATTTTTATCTAACGAAATAAATTAACTCTTATTAAATAAATAATTCCTATTTAAAGCTAAATACTTACCTGTAAAATAAATCCTAATATAGCTACAATATAATTTATAATTATATTATAGCTATTTTAGGATTAATATTTATTTTACAGGCAACTTTGTAATTATTTTAACCAGGTACAATAGCTATTAAATAGTTAAGAACTATTTAATAGTTACCTAGTTAAAATAATAACAAATTTACCTGTAAAATAAATCCTAACCTAAGATATAATTAAACCTAACACTACCCTATCAATAAAATAATTAAATAAACTACCTACAATTACCTACAATTAACCTAACACTACACTATCAATAAATTAATTAAACACAATTGCTACAAATAAATAAAATTAAATAAACTATCTAAAGTACAAAAAATAAAAAAGAACTAAGTTACAGAAAATAATAAAATATTTACAAAGATAAGAAAAATATTACAACAATTTTAAACTAATTACACCTACTCTAAGCCCCCTAATAAAATAACAAAGCCCCCCAAAATAAAAAATTCCCTACCCTATTCTAAAATACAAATATTACAAGCTCTTTTACCTTACCAGCCCTGAACAGGGCCCTTTGCGGGGCATGCCCCAAGAATTTCAGCTCTTTTGCCTGTAAAAAAAAACATACAATACCCCCCCCCAACATTACAACCCACCACCCACATACCCCTAATCTAACCCAAACCCCCCTTAAATAAACCTAACACTACCCCCCTGATGATCTTCCTACCTTGTCTTCACCATGCCAGGTTCACCGATCCGTCCTGGCTCCAAGATCTTCATCCAACCCAAGCGGGGGCTAGACATCCACTGAAGAAGTCCAGAAGAGGGTCCAAAGTCTTCCTCCTATCCGGCAAGAAGAGGACATCCGGACCGGCAAACATCTTCTCCAAGCGGCATCTTCTATCTTCTTCCATCCGATGACGACCGGCTCCATCTTGAAGACCTCCAGCGCGGATCCATCCTCTTCTTCCGACGACTAGACGACGAATGACGGTTCCTTTAAGGGACGTCATCCAAGATGGCGTCCCTCGAATTCCGATTGGCTGATAGGATTCTATCAGCCAATCGGAATTAAGGTAGGAATTTTCTGATTGGCTGATGGAATCAGCCAATCAGAATATAGTTCAATCCGATTGGCTGATCCAATCAGCCAATCAGATTGAGCTCGCATTCTATTGGCTGTTCCGATCAGCCAATAGAATGCGAGCTCAATCTGATTGGCTGATTGGATCAGCCAATCGGATTGAACTATATTCTGATTGGCTGATTCCATCAGCCAATCAGAAAATTCCTACCTTAATTCCGATTGGCTGATAGAATCCTATCAGCCAATCGGAATTCGAGGGACGCCATCTTGGATGACGTCCCTTAAAGGAACCGTCATTCGTCGTCTAGTCGTCGGAAGAAGAGGATGGATCCGCGCTGGAGGTCTTCAAGATGGAGCCGGTCGTCATCGGATGGAAGAAGATAGAAGATGCCGCTTGGAGAAGATGTTTGCCGGTCCGGATGTCCTCTTCTTGCCGGATAGGAGGAAGACTTTGGACCCTCTTCTGGACTTCTTCAGTGGATGTCTAGCCCCCGCTTGGGTTGGATGAAGATCTTGGAGCCAGGACGGATCGGTGAACCTGGCATGGTGAAGACAAGGTAGGAAGATCATCAGGGGGGTAGTGTTAGGTTTATTTAAGGGGGGTTTGGGTTAGATTAGGGGTATGTGGGTGGTGGGTTGTAATGTTGGGGGGGGGGGTATTGTATGTTTTTTTTTACAGGCAAAAGAGCTGAAATTCTTGGGGCATGCCCCGCAAAGGGCCCTGTTCAGGGCTGGTAAGGTAAAAGAGCTTGTAATAATTGTATTTTAGAATAGGGTAGTGAATTTTTTATTTTGGGGGGCTTTGTTATTTTATTAGGGGGCTTAGAGTAGGTGTAATTAGTTTAAAATTGTTGTAATATTTTTCTTATGTTTGTAAATATTTTATTATTTTCTGTAACTTAGTTCTTTTTTATTTTTTGTACTTTAGATAGTTTATTTAATTTTATTTATTTGTAGCAATTGTGTTTAATTAATTTATTGATAGTGTAGTGTTAGGTTAATTGTAGGTAATTGTAGGTAGTTTATTTAATTATTTTATTGATAGGGTAGTGTTAGGTTTAATTATATCTTAGGTTAGGATTTATTTTACAGGTAAATTTGTTATTATTTTAACTAGGTAACTATTAAATAGTTCTTAACTATTTAATAGCTATTGTACCTGGTTAAAATAATTACAAAGTTGCCTGTAAAATAAATATTAATCCTAAAATAGCTATAATATAATTATAATTTATATTGTAGCTATATTAGGATTTATTTTACAGGTAAGTATTTAGCTTTAAATAGGAATCATTTATTTAATAAGAGTTAATTTATTTCGTTAGATAAAAATTATATTTAACTTAGGGGGGTGTTAGTGTTAGGGTTAGACTTAGCTTTAGGGGTTAATACATTTATTAGAATAGCGGTGAGCTCCGGTCGGCAGATTAGGGGTTAATAATTGAAGGTAGGTGTCGGCGATGTTAGGGAGGGCAGATTAGGGGTTAATACTATTTATGATAGGGTTAGTGAGGCGGATTAGGGGTTAATAACTTTATTATAGTAGCGCTCAGGTCCGCTCGGCAGATTAGGGGTTAATAAGTGTAGGCAGGTGTCGGCGACGTTGTGGGGGGCAGATTAGGGGTTAATAAATATAACATAGGGGTCGGCGATGTTAGGGCAGCAGATTAGGGGTACATAGGGATAACGTAGGTGGCGGCGGTTTACGGAGCGGCAGATTAGGGGTTAAAAGTGTAATGCAGGGGTCAGCGATAGCGGGGGCGGCAGATTAGGAGTTAATAAGTGTAAGGTTAGGGGTGTTTAGACTCGGGGTACATGTTAGGGTGTTAGGTGCAGACGTAGGAAGTGTTTCCCCATAGGAAACAATGGGGCTGCGTTAGGAGCTGAACGCTGCTTTTTTCCAGGTGTTAGGTTTTTTTTCAGCTCAAACAGCCCCATTGTTTCCTATGGGAGAATCGTGCACGAGCACGTTTTTGAGGCCGGCCGCGTCCGTAAGCAACTCTGGTATCGAGAGTTGCATTTGCGGTAAAAATGCTCTACGCTCCTTTTTTGGAGCCTAACGCAGCATTTGTTTGAACTCTCGATACCAGAGTTAAATTTATGGTGCGGCCAGAAAAAAACCCGCGGAGCGTTAACAGCCCTTTTACCGCCGAACTCTAAATCTAGGCCTAAGGATCTGGTTTGGGAATCCGCTCTCTTTAACTTAACTTATATATTAAATTGTCCTTTCTTGTATGCTGCCCCACAATATGTATGTTTTTTGCCCGGACTTATTATGATTGTCCTCTTTTTTCAATACTCTATATAATTTCATATATATATATTAAGCAGTCTAATCTAATCACATTCTATGTCAATGTTTTGGTTTGTATTTGCGTGCTAAACTACACGTCTAGGTAATAATGTATTAACCAGGTGTGTTCAGGTTTGGTCTGAGGGCGGGTTTTACAATTAGCGAATCACATTTGTTTGAATTCCTTTTTAAACAGGTGTGGGGCACAACACTGTAGGCTATGACTACGGATCATTTCCGAAACATGTAAGCCATACAGTGCTGCGCCCTCAGCACCTTCCACATCGTTTGCTGTGCTTCTTCATGTTTTAACTACACAATAAAGAATAAAGGATTACTGTTTTAAATGCAGCTCGAGACGTTTTTCTTTGAATGATTCTGCTTTCCAGTTATCCGGCTGCATTCCTGTTGCTCACGGATTACCTAGGAGCATGTGTGCTGGGCGTGTGTATTGAGCAGCTTTCGGTCATCAGCTAATAGCACCACCAAGTCTCACCGAGTTACGGAGCGTAGTGGAGGGGAAGAGCATTCCATGAGTCAGGAGGATCGTAGCCGGGATAAGTTGAGGCGGGTGAGGAGTTCCACCGCTTCGTCCCGGATTGTTCTTTCCCCAGAGTGGTATTGTTCTTGTACGGAGCCTACAACAAGGACACATGCATCGATATTGCCTGAAGTATCCCCACACCTTAACCCCACTGGTGAGTGAAGAATTTAATTAGTCCTTGTGTGCATTATTAGCTGTCTGGTTTTGACTTACTTTCAGCCTGCCTGTTTGCATGCGGCTGTTTGCGGCTATTTGATTGCGGCCGCTTGTCTTTTGCTTTGCTAATACAACATGCTCTAACATACATTACTATACATTGGATTACAATATCCCTGGATTACCAGTACAGCTTTAAGGGTTTCTTTTTGACTCTCATTCCTAAAATCGATGCCATACCTGTACTCAATTGTGCAAAAGGATGGCATATGTGGTGTTTCATGCTGTGGTTTCTGTTGAGGGTCAGGGACCCTCGTATAAAAAGGCTGAAGGAGAACGACCTGTACTGGGTGTCCAAACATCTTTTTCCATCTCCCGGATGTAGCGGTACTCCACTAGGGGGTCTCCCTTCCTCTGTCCAAACCCAGGGGTGGCCACCGGATAGTGGGACCAGAGATATAGTTGCTGAGACTGTGGTCAAGCCAGCGGGTGTATCTCCCCCAGCTGGGCTGGTCTCAGTGGACTCCCAGTCAGGTAGCGTCCTCTCTGCCCTGCAGCTCTTTCTTGTCAGGTATCGTCCCCTCTGCCTGTCTGCTTCTAGGCAGGAATAAATCCCCCTGCCAGGCTGCTTCTTGGCAGGAATAGATCCCTATGCCTCCAAATAGTGGGACCAGAGCTATCGTGGCTGAGACCAGGGTCAAGCCAGCGGCTGTATCTCCCCCAGCTGGGCTGTTCTCAGTGGACTCCCAGGCAGGTAGCGTCCTCTCTGCCCTGCAGCTCTTTCTTGGCAGGTATCGTCCCCTCTGCCTGTCTGCTTCTAGGCAGGAATAAATCCCCCTGCCAGGCTGCTTCTTGGCAGGAATAGATCCCTCTGCCTCCAAATAGTGGGACCAGGGCTACCGTGGCTGAGACCGGGGTCAAGCCAGCGGCTGTATCTCCCCCAGCTGGGCTGGTCTCAGTGGGCTCCCAGGCAGGTAGCGTCCCCTCTGCCTTTCAGCTTCTAGGCAGGAATAGATCCCTCTGCCTCACTGCACACTTCCAGCAGGTAGTGTGCCCTCTGGTTTCTTATAGGCAGGAATCGATCCCTCTGCCTTGCTGCTCCTTTGAGGCAGGCCAGCTCTTTGCATACAGGCCCACAGGCTCTGTAACAGAATGCAGGGTTAGAACCTCTGCAACTGGTATACCTGAAAGAATCAGACAGCACAAAAAGGCAATCCCGGACCCCAACCTGTACTCGATTGTGCAAAAGGAAGTAACCTTACCATGGGTCCCAGCCCGCATGTCTCATTGTTTTACTCTGTCAGGGAAATTATATAACTATCAATCGTATCAATCAAATATATATTGCATCTATTGATCTCTGTAATTCGTATCGATCAAATGTATATTGTATCTTTTGATCTATGTTATTCGTATCTATCAAATGTATATTGCATCTTTTGATCTATGTAATTCGTATCTATCAAATGTATATTGCATCTTTAGATCTATGTAATTCATATCTATCAAATGTATATTGCATCTATTGATGTAATTCGTATCTATCAAATGTATATTGCATCTTTTGATCCATGTAATTCGTATCTATCAAATGTATATTGCATCTTTTGATCTATGTAATTCGTATCTATCAAATGTATATTGCATCTTTAGATCTATGTAATTCGTATCTATCAAATGTATATTGCATCTATTGATGTAATTCGTATCTATCAAATGTATATTGCATCTTTTGATCCATGTAATTCGTATCTATCAAATGTATATTGCATCTTTTGATCTATGTAATTCGTATCTATCAAATGTATATTGTATCTTTTGATCTATTTAATTGGTATCTATCAAATGTATATTGCATCTATTGATCTATGTAATCTATGGATCTATCTATCATAACTATCGATCTCGTGGCCGGGCTGTTTTGTGACAGCCACTTGTGTTTCGGCCAAATTTGAAGTAGGAGGACAGACCAAGCATCTTCTTCCATCTCCCTGTTCCGAAAATCAAGGCCGTATAGACCTCCCCCGATAGGGGGAGTAACAGGTATTAAACTGCTAAGAATAGTACTACTTAGTACTTAACACACCACGGGTCCCAGACCGCATGTCTTATTGTTATACTCTGTCAGGGAAATTATATAACTATCAATCGTATCAATCAAATATATATTGCGTCTATCGATCTCTGTAATTCGTATCGATCAAATGTATATTGCATCTTTTGATCTATGTTATTTGTATCTATCAAATGTATATTGCATCTTTTGATCTGCCTTGCTGCTCCTTTCAGGCAGGCCAGCTCTTTGCATAGAGGCCCACAGACTCTGTAACAGATCTCTCTTGCAGGGAGAGGTGCAGCCACAATGCAGGGTCAGAACCTCTGCAAATGGTATACTCGAATGTGCAAAAGGAAGTAACCTTACCATGGGTCCCAGGCCGCATGTCTTATTGTTATACTCTGTCAGAGAAATTATATAACTATCAATCGTATCAATCAAATATATATTGCATCTATTGATCTCTGTAATTCGTATCGATCAAATGTATATTGCATCTTTTGATCTATGTTATTCGTATCTATCAAATGTATATTGCATCTTTTGATCTGCCTTGCTGCTCCTTTCAGGCAGGCCAGTTCTTTGCATAGAGGCCCACAGACTCTGTAACAGATCTCTCTTGCAGGGAGAGGTGCAGCCAGAATGCAGGGTCAGAACCTCTGCAACTGGTATACTCGAATGTGCAAAAGGAAGTAACCTTACCATGGGTCACAGCCCGCATGTCTTATTGTTTTACTCTGTCAGGGAAATTATATAACTATCAATCGTATCAATCAAATATATATTGCATCTATTGATCTATGTAATTCGTATCGATCAAATGTATATTGTATCTTTTGATCTATGTTATTCGTATCTATCAAATGTATATTGCATCTTTTGATCTATGTAATTCGTATCTATCAAATGTATATTGCATCTTTAGATCTATGTAATTCATATCTATCAAATGTATATTGCATCTATTGATGTAATTCATATCTATCAAATGTATATTGAATCTTTTGATCCATGTAATTCGTATCTATCAAATGTATATTGCATCTTTTGATCTATGTAATTGGTATCTATCAAATGTATATTGCATCTATTGATCTATGTAATATATGGATCTATCTATCATAACTATCGATCTCGTGGCTGGACTGTTTTGTGACAGCCACTTGTGTTTCGGCCAAATGTGAAGTAGGAGGACAGACCAAGCATCTTCTTCCATCTCCCTGTTCCGAAAATCAAGGCCGTATAGACCTCCCCCGATAGGGGGAGTAACAGGTATTAAACTGCTAAGAATAGTACTACTTAGTACTTAACACACCACGGGTCCCAGACCGCATGTCTTATTGTTATACTCTGTAAGGGAAATTATATAACTATCAATCGTATCAATCAAATATATATTGCATCTATCGATCTCTGTAATTCGTATCGATCAAATGTATATTGCATCTTTTGATCTATGTTATTCGTATCTATCAAATGTATATTGTATCTTTTGATCTGCCTTGCTGCTCCTTTCAGGCATGCCAGCTCTTTGCATAGAGGCCCACAGACTCTGTAACAGATCTCTCTTGCAGGGAGAGGTGCAGCCACAATGCAGGGTCAGAACATCTGCAACTGGTATACTCGAATGTGCAAAAGGAAGTAACCTTACCATGGGTCCCAGAACGCATTTCTTATTGTTATACTCTGTCAGAGAAATTATATAACTATCAATCGTATCAATCAAATATATATTGCATCTATTGATCTCTGTAATTCGTATCGATCAAATGTATATTGCATCTTTTGATCTATGTTATTCGTATCTATCAAATGTATATTGCATCTTTTGATCTGCCTTGCTGCTCCTTTCAGGCAGGCCAGCTCTTTGCATAGAGGCCCACAGACTCTGTAACAGATTTCTCTTGCAGGGAGAGGTGCAGCCACAATGCAGGGTCAGAACCTCTGTAACTGGTATACTCGAATGTGCAAAAGGAAGTAACCTTACCATGGGTCTCACACCGCATGTCTTATTGTTATACTCTGTCAGGGAAATTATATAACTATCAATCGTATCAATCAAATATATATTGCATCTATCGATCTCTGTAATTCGTATCGATCAAATGTATATTGCATCTTTTGATCTATGTTATTCGTATCTATCAAATTTATATTGCATCTTTTGATCTGCCTTGCTGCTCCTTTCAGGCAGGCCAGCTCTTTGCATAGAGGCCCACAGACTCTGTAACAGATCTCTCTTGCAGGGAGAGGTGCAGCCACAATGCAGGGTCAGAACCTCTGCAACTGGTATACTCGAATGTGCAAATGGAAGTAACCTTACCATGGGTCTCAGACCGCATGTCTTATTGTTATACTCTGTCAGGGAAATTATATAACTATCAATCGTATCAATCAAATATATATTGCATCTATTGATCTCTGTAATTCGTATCAATCAAATGTATATTGCATCTTTTGATCTATGTAATTCGTATCTATCAAATGTATATTGCATCTTTTGATCTGCCTTGCTGCTCCTTTCAGGCAGGCCAGCTCTTTGCATTCAGGCCCACAGACTCTGTAACAGATCTCTCTTGCAGGGAGAGCTGCAGCCAGAATGCAGGGTCAGAACCTCTGCAACTGAGATCTGTAGGTAAGATGCGCTTCCCTTGTGTAGTAGAAAGAGATCAGCTGTACCAGCATCCGCTGCACCGAGAAAGAACCAGGCTTTCCCTAGGCTGATAGATCAAAAACCGGGATATTTACCAAGATGTACACAGACTCGCCCATGCAGACACAGTGTGCAGATATCACTCGCACTTAGCTTCTATGCACCTGCATAGACTCCACAGGTGCATGTGTTCCATTTTATGTATAAGCTTGTCAAAGCAAAGGTTAAACACCAAACAGTCCTTTTTGACACAGACCATATGTTTCCAGGATTTGAATCCGTTCTTTGTCAGCACTTGACAGGTATGCAGATAGAATGCAAGCAGTAGAGATAGATATTCAAAGGCTACGTTTGCACCATAGACCTTAAAACCTTAGACAGTTCTTATACACAGGAGCTTAGTCGACCTACTCCTGATTAAACACAACAGTGTTTAAAACACATAACCAACGACCGTTTCACCCCCACAGCAAGTGTGTCTCACAGGGGTTCATCAGGGCTTAATTGAGTCCTCACCGGACTTCCTCTTAAGAAGGGCTCACCTGACATTCCTCAGGTGTGCTTCCCTCAAAGGAGATAATTACTTAAAGGTGTATTCACATACATAAACATATCACTGTTTATTTAAACAGAAAAAATAGATTTTCAATGTTCTATATGTGAGTTTGTGAAAATTCTAGTTCCACACTATAATTTTAAGTGAGACCTGCCTAATTCCTAAGCTTTTTAACACTAATATCACAAACTACAATGATGACACCTTATAATATAGCACATATTCTGCCTGATAGTGGGAGAGTCCACTGACTATAAGAAACTAGCATACTCCAGTTTGTCATTAAGACCTACCGGGTATCTAGTATTGAGTCTATAAATCCATTTTGTTTCTTTCTGTAATAAAACTTTTTCATTATTGCCACCTCTACCATTTGTTATCCCTTTGTCTATTACAGTGAATTTTAAAGATTCTACACTTCCATTATGGAAAGTGCAAAAATGTCTTGCCACATTTGTGTAATTTTCATGAAGGATATCATCCCGATGTTCCTGTACCCGGTTCTTTACTACCATTTTAGTTTTACCAACGTAAAAAGCCGGGCACGAACAACGAAGGAGATAAATTACTCCTTCAGACTTGCAGTTAAAGAAGAATTTAATATCAAAAACCTTATCACTCGAAGTGAAGAATTGCTTGGTGCTGTCCATGTGGGCACAGTACACACAGTGCCCACATGGATAGCTACCTTTAATTCCTTTGTCCCTTCTCAGCCAGTCAGCATTGGATGGGCCCCTCACGAATTGACTCTTAACTAAGTGATCTCTCAAACTTAGGGCTTTCCTGGCCGTTAGTAGTGGTTTTTTACCAATAGTATCTCTGACTTTGTCATCCAGAGTAAGTATATGCCAATTATTAGCCAGTGCTGATCTGATATTGGACCATTGATTATTAAACTTGGTAATGAATCTAATTTGCACCTCTTTTGACTTGGATTTATTATTATACAAAAGGTCATCTCTAGGGGTTCGTTGTGCCTTCCACAGTGCTCTTTTTAAACATTTATGGGAGTAACCTCTTTTAAGAAACCTTTCTTTCATTAAGCCTGCATGTGTATCAAATTTTGCTAAGGATGAACAATTTCTCCTAAGTCGGAGAAAATGTCCATAAGGGATTCCCTTAATCAGGTGAGCAGGATGACCACTATCAGCATGTAAAATGCTGTTAGTGGCATTCTTTTTTCTGAAATTTTCTGTCACAATTTTCAAACCTTCTTTCTTAATGGTGATATCTAGAAAATTTAGTTCAGTTTTATTAGTCTCAGATGTGAGGATGATGTTCCTGTCATTATGGTTGAGCTCATGAACAAAACCATTGAATTCTTCTATGCTTGAATCCCACAAGACAAGAACATCATCCACATATCTCACCCACATTAACACCTTTCCATTAAAGGTGTCACTGTATCGTTCAAAAATATCTGACTCCCAGGCCCCCAAATGGAGGCAGGCATAAGTGGGGGCACACACTGCCCCCATTGCTGTTCCCCATATCTGTTTATAGATTTGTCCGTCAAATGTAAACACATTATTCTGAAGGACAAATCTAAGTAAAGAAATAATAAATTCAGAATGTTCTGAATAGAGGGGACCTTTTGTTTCCAAAAATTTCCTTATTGCCTGGAGTCCTATTTCATGGGGGATGGAGGAGTATAGCCCCTCCACATCTAAAGAGGCCAGTAGTGTATTTTCATTAACTACCACTCCATCTATTTTCCTCAGTAAGTCCGCTGTATCTTTAACATATGATGTTAGAGATAAAAGAAAAGGTCGTAAATATTTATCTACATATTCCCCTACATTTTCAGTTGCACTGTCTATCCCTGAAACGATTGGCCTTCCTGGTGGGCACTTTAAGTTCTTATGCAGTTTCGGGAGAATATAGAAGACAGGCATCACAGGGAAATCAGGGACCAGAAACTTAAACTCTTTCTGATCAATAATTCCCCTACTTCTTGCTTCATTTAAAAGCTTGAAGAGGGAATTCTGTATCTGTGCCAGGGGGTTGCGATCCCACCTTACATATTGGTTCTTATCATTCAGTTGGCGTTTTGCTTCATTTACGTAGAGCTGCCCTTGTCGGCAGGCTTGA
The DNA here is from genome assembly GCF_027579735.1 of Bombina bombina. NCBI lineage: Eukaryota > Metazoa > Chordata > Amphibia > Anura > Bombinatoridae > Bombina > Bombina bombina. The sequence continues at coordinate 99,499,232 of NC_069509.1, forward strand.
TCACCAACCCCCTGGCCATACATAGTTCCCTCAAAGCTTTTCTCTCTCTGGGCTTTAAATTATCATTTGTCTGTTTAGAAACCATCACATCAATTTCCTTTTTCATCTTTTTAACAAAAAGATTGACTGATGGCGTCAACGAAAGAGAAGGCATATATGAGGATTTAGACTTAAAAGTAGGTTTTTCATAGTTGAAAAGATTATCTTGGGATTCATTACCAAGTCCTTCCTGATCATTATCAGTTAGTAGGGATTCTAACGCCTAGATTTAGAGTTCTGCGGCCAAAGGGGTGCGTTAGCTACGCATGCTTTTTTTCCCACGCACCTTTTAAATACCACTGGTATTTAGAGTTCACAGAATGGCTGGGTTTTCAGTGCGTTAGGCTCCAAAAAGGGAGCGTAGAGCATAATTTAACGCCACTGCAACTCTAGATACCAGCGGTGCTTACGGACGCGGCCAGCCTCAAAAACGTGCTCGTGCACGATATCCCCATAGAAAACAATGGGGCCATTTGAGCTGAAAAAAACCTAACACCTGCAAAAAAGCTGCGTTCAGGTCCTAACGCAGCCCCATTGTTTTCTATGGGGAAACACTTCCTACGTCTGCACCTAACACTCTAACATGTACCCCGAGTCTAAACACCCCTAACCTTACACTTATTAACCCCTATTCTGCAGCCCCCGCTATCGCTGACGCCTGCATATTTTTTTAACCTCTAATCTGCTGCTCCGTAAACCGCCGCTACTTACATTATCCCTATGTACCCCTAATCTGCTGCCCCTAACACCGCCGACCCCTATATTATATTAATTAACCCCTAATCTGCCCCCCACAACGTCGCCTCCACCTGCCTACACTTATTAACCCCTAATCTGTCGACCGGACCGCGCCGCTATTATAATAAAGTTATTAACCCCTAATCCGCCTCACACCCGCCTCAATAACCCTATAATAAATAGTATTAACCCCTAATCTGCCCTCCCTAACATCGCCGACACCTAACTTCAAACATTAACCCCTAATCTGCCGACTGGAGCTCACCGCTATTCTAATAAATGTATTAACCCCTAAAGCTAATTCTAACCCTAACCCTAACACCCCCCTAAGTTAAATATAATTTTTATCTAACAAAATAAATTAACTATTATTAAATAACTTATTCCTATTTAAAGCTAAATACTTACCTGTAAAATAAACCCTAATATAGCTACAATATAAATTATAATTATATTGTAGCTATTTTAGGATTAATATTTATTTTACAGGCAACTTTGTAATTATATTAACCAGGTACAATAGCTATTAAATAGTTAATAACTATTTAATAGTTACCTAGTTAAAATAATTACAAAATTACCTGTAAAATAAATCCTAACCTAAGTTACAATTAAACCTAACACTACACTATCAATAAATTAATTAAATACAATACCTACTATTATCTACAATTAAACCTAACACTACACTATCAATAAATTATTTAAATACAATACCTACAAATAACTACAATGAAATAAACTAACTAAAGTACAAAAAATAAAAAAGAACTAAGTTACAAAAAATAAAAAAATATTTACAAACATTAGAAAAATATTACAACAATTTTAAACTAATTACACCTACTCTAAGCCCCCTAATAAAATAACAAAGCCCCCCAAAATAAAAAATGCCCTACCCTATTCTAAATTAAAAAAGTTCAAAGCTCTTTTACCTTACCAGCCCTGAACAGGGCCCTTTGCGGGGCATGCCCCAAAGAATTCAGCTCTTTTGCCTGTAAAAACACACATACAATAACCCCCCCCCAACATTACAACCCACCACCCACATACCCCTAATCTAACCCAAACCCCCCCTTAAATAAACCTAACACTAAGCCCCTGAAGATCTCCCTACCTTGTCTTCACCTCACCGGGTCCCGATCTGTCCAGAAGAGCCTCCAATGTCTTGATCCAAGCCCAAGCGGGGGGCTGAAGAGTGACGTCCATCCTCGGGCTGAAGTCTGGATCCAAGCGGCGGTTGAAGAAATCCATCATCGGGCTGAAGTCGGAAGTCCATCATCGGGATGAAGTCTTCTATCAAGCCGCATCTTCAATCTTCTTTCTTCTGGAGCGGAGCGGAGCCATCTTCTTTCCAACTGACGCGGATCCAACCTCTTCAACCGACGACTACTCGCCGAATGACGGTTCCTTTAAATGACGTCATCCAAGATGGCGTCCCTCGAATTCCGATTGGCTGATAGGATTCTATCAGCCAATCGGAATTAAGGTAGGAATATTCTGATTGGCTGATGGAATCAGCCAATCAGAATCAAGTTCAATCCGATTGGCTGATCCAATCAGCCAATCAGATTGAGCTCGCATTCTATTGGCTGATCAGAACAGCCAATAGAATGCGAGCTCAATCTGATTGAGCAGATTAGGGGTACATAGCTATAATGTAACTTGCGGCGGCGTGCAATTTGCAATTCATCCTCAAATCGGCTCTCTAATAGCCCCTGCATGCCCCCCTCCCTCTGAATCTCCCCCTGTTCTGAACATATTGATCCCCTCTCCCCCTGGTCTGTCTGGTTTGATATCTCTTCTCCTTTGAGGGGTTCCCATATGGGTATTTTTCCTTTTGCCTCTTCTAGTCCTTCTCCTCCCTCTCTTGATGTTGTTCCAGAGGAGTTTTTTGAGGGCCCTGTCTCAGAGTCAGACACATCTGTCCCTGAGTCATACGTCCCTTTTTGGGACTTATATACATAAACCCTTCCATTTTTATAATCCTCTTGATCCCTTCTAAATTTTCTACAGTTCCTCATTTTGATATCTGATTTCAATTTGATAACATTAGCACTTGTTTCACCATTTAACTTCTCAAAATTCGGATCACTTTCGAACGTATTGACTTTCAACAAAGCTTTTTCAGCCTCGCTTTTGACTTTTTCAAGTTGTCTATTGTTTCTTTGTATCATCATTTCCATCAAATCAAGGGAGGTTGAGGATAATTTATCCTTCCAATCCTCCACAAAGGAGTTACCTTCCTCATCCCCCCTTGTATTTGCACCTGGATCTAATGATAACCGTAAACCTCTTGGGATAATCTTTTTTTCTTTATAATTAGCTAGACTTGCATTCTCAGCTTTAATTTTCAGTTGTCGATTTAGGAGATATCTATATCTTCTAAAGGCACTAAAAATTGTTATAATCTCCTCATCATTATCCCCTCCAGCTGCAGTATCATTGGCAAGAGAATCTTTTAATTCAGCCTCCCACAAATCATCAGACAGAACATATGCCATACTATATGTTGGAGAGAGCCAAAATACAGTGAAATAAGGGAGAAACAGGAGCTAAAACTTACTCCTACAGCAATCCACTCAATCTCTAAACAAGAAAAGGACAACAGAATCCTCTATTAATATCCTCAAAAACGTTGAAATATTACACATGGGGGTGTTAGAGAGAGTGGAAAATATTGCTGACTATTGAAATTCTGGTGCCACCCTTAATAAGTAATACAGCTACCATTGATAAGTTTGAGGTACTGAAAGATCTACACCTATTTGCTAGGAAAATTGTTCTATCTGTAGTCATGAAAAATAGAAATATTGACAATTTAGATTCTAAAGAACAACTAGCCTTAAAAGACTTAGAATCCCTAATAACTGATAATGATCAGGAAGGACTTGGTAGTGAATCCCAAGATAATCTTTTCAACTATGAAAAACCTACTTTTAAGTCTAAATCCTCATATATGCCTTCTCTTTCGTTGGTGCCATCAGTCAATCTCTTTGTTAAAAAGATGGAAAAGGAAATTGATGTGATGGTTGCTAAACAGACAAATGATAATTTAAAACCCAGAGAGAGAAAAGCTTTGAGGGAACTATGTATGGCCAGGGGGTTGGTGATCAAGCCTGCCGACAAGGGCGGTAATTTGGTCTTGTTGGATGAACAGCTCTATGTAAATGAAGCAAAACGCCAACTGAATGATAAGAACCAATATGTAAGGTTGGATCACAACCCCCTGGCACAGATACAGAATTCCCTCTTCAAGCTTTTAAATGAAGCAAGAAGTAGGGGAATTATTGATCAGAAAGAGTTTAAGTTTCTGGTCCCTGATTTCCCTGTGATGCCTGTTTTCTATATTCTCCCGAAACTGCATAAGAACTTAAAGTGCCCACCAGGAAGGCCAATCGTTTCAGGGATAGGCAGTGCAACTGAAAACGTAGGGGAATATGTAGATAAATATTTACAACCTTTTCTTTTATCTCTAACATCATATGTTAAAGATACAGCGGACTTACCGAGGAAACTAGATGGAGTGGTAGTTAATGAAAATACACTACTGGCCTCTTTAGATGTGGAGGGGCTATACTCCTCCATCCCCCACGAAATAGGACTCCAGGCAATAAGGACATTTTTGGAAACAAAAGGTCCCCTCTATTCAGAACATTCTGAATTTATTATTTCTTTACTTAGATTTGTCCTTCAGAATAATGTGTTTACATTTGACGGACAAATCTATAAACAGATACGGGGAACAGCAATGGGGGCAGTGTGTGCCCCCACTTATGCCTGCCTCCATTTGGGGGCCTGGGAGTCAGATATTTTTGAACGATACAGTGACACCTTTAATGGAAAGGTGTTAATGTGGGTGAGATATGTGGATGATGTTCTTGTCTTGTGGGATGGAAGCATAGAAGAATTCAATGGTTTTGTTCATGAGCTCAACCATAATGACAGGAACATCATCCTCACATCTGAGACTAATAAAACTGAACAAAATTTTCTAGATATCACCATTAAGAAAGAAGGTTTGAAAATTGTGACGGAAAATTTCAGAAAAAAGAATGCCACTAACAGCATTTTACATGCTGATAGTGGTCATCCTGCTCACCTGATTAAGGGAATCCCTTATGGACAGTTTCTCCGACTTAGGAGAAATTGTTCATCCTTAGCAAAATTTGATACACATGCAGGCTTAATGAAAGAAAGGTTTCTTAAAAGAGGTTACTCCAATAAATGTTTAAAAGAGCACTGTGGAAGGCACGAAGAACCCCTAGAGACGACCTTTTGTATAACAAGAAAGCCAAGTCAAAAGAGGTGCAAATTAGATTCATTACCAAGTTTAATAATCAATGGTCCAATATCAGATCAGCACTGGCTAATAATTGGCATATACTTACTCTGGATGACAAAGTCAGAGATACTATTGGTGAAAAACCACTACTAACGGCCAGGAAAGCCCTAAGTTTGAGAGATCACTTAGTTAAGAGTCAATTCGTGAGGGGGCCATCCAATGCTGACTGGCTGAGAAGGGACAAAGGAATTAAAGGTAGCTATCCATGTGGGCACTGTGTGTACTGTGCCCACATGGACAGCATCAAGCAATTCTTTACTTCGAGTGATACGGTTTTTGATATTAAATTCTTCTTTAACTGCAAGTCTTAAGGAGTAATTTATCTCCTTTGTTGTTCGTGCCCGGCCTTTCACGTTTGTAAAACTAAAAGGGTAGTAAAGGACCGGGTACAGGAACATCAGGATGATATCCTTCATGAAAATGACACAAATGTGGCAAGACATTTTTGCACTTTCCATAATGGAAGTGTAGAATCTTTAAAATTCACTGTAATAGACAAAGGGATAACAAATGGTAGAGGTGGCAATAATGAAAAAGTTTTATTACAGAAAGAAACAAAATGGATTTATGGACTCAATACTAGATACCCGGTAGATCTTAATGACAAACTGGAGTATGCTAGTTTCTTATAGTCAGTGGACTCTCCCACTATCAGGCAGAATATGTGCTATAATATAAGGTGTCATCATTGTAGATATTAGTGTTAGAAAGCTTAGGAATTAGGCAGGTCTCACTTAAAATTATAGTATGGAACTAGAATTTTCACAAACTCACATATAGAACATTGAAAATCTTATTTTTTCTGTTTAAATAAACAGTGATATGTTTATGTATGTGAATACACCTTTAAGTAATTATCTCCTTTGAGGGAAGCACACCTGAGGAATGTCAGGTGAGCCCTTCTTAAGAGGAAGTCCGGTGAGGACTCAATTAAGCCCTGATGAACCCCTGTGAGACACACTTGCTGTGGGGGTGAAACGGTCGTTGGTTATGTGTTTTAAACACTGTTGTGTTTAATCAGGAGTAGGTCGACTAAGCTCCTGTGTATAAGAACTGTCTAAGGTTTTAAGGTCTATGGTGCAAACGTAGCCTTTGAATAACTATCTCTACTGCTTGCATTCTATCTGCATACCTGTCAAGTGCTGACAAAGAACGGATTCAAATCCTGGAAACATATGGTCTGTGTCTAAAAGGACTGTTTGGTGTTTAACCTTTGCTTTGACAAGCTGATACATAAAATGGAACACATAGACCTGTGGAGTCTATGCAGGTGCATAGAAGCTAAGTGCGAGTGATATCTGCACACTGTGTCTGCATGGGCGAGTCTGTGTACATCTTGGTAAACATCCCGGTTTTTGATCAATCAGCCTAGGGAAAGCCTGGTTCTTTCTCGGTGCGGCGGATGCCGGTACAGCTGATCTCTTTCTACTACACACGGGAAGTGCATCTTACCTACAGATCTGATTGGAGGATTCTGCAGGCTACACCACTCCCCTTCTCAGTGACATCAGACGCTACAGAGAAAGCGGCTTGCTTGTTTGTTTGGAAAGCACCTGGGTTACCGAACCGGAAAGCTAAGTGCTGTTTGTTCTAGGAAAATGCTGTGGGGGAGAGTAGCCTATGGCGTGGCGTGCTAACACAAATTAAATACTGACATGTTGTGATAAAGTATGCAGCTCGCGTACACAAAGTGCTCTTAGAGACAGTCCTGAGCACTAATTAAGGAGGCGTGAGGTTCCGTCCGTTTTCCTTATCAGACCGGTACCTCGTCTCTACTGTCCCACCGCTAATAATGTGTGTGATTCACAAGAGGTCTAGAAACAGATTATCTGTGTACAAAACTGTTAGGGTTAAAGCAAACTTGTACCTCCGATCCTGCTGACACCCACCGGGAATCGTCCTGTGTTCACCAATTACTACCGTGTGGCCTGTGTCTCCATCGGTAAACGGCACCGTGCAGCCTCCAAACCACTTCCACTGTCGATGCGGTGTGTGGCTCCTCCTCTCCAAACGTCCCTGACAACGAGCAAGCTGAGCGGTCAGAGTATTGCGCTCACTCCTTACCTGTGCTCACTCAAAAGGGCCAAATGAAGCAAAGTAAAAAAGAGAATATGAGGAGCACAGGTATGAATGAGTTGCAAAAATAAAATGTTTATTAAACAAAACCAATCACGCAACAGCGCAAATGAGTGAGATTTACACACAGTGGCGTGTCTGTGACAAACCAAAACAAACAGTGTGAGGGGGGGAAAAAACAACCTCCCCAGGGTTAATACTGAACTAAGTAAATCTACTGTTGGATACAGACTGCAAAGATAGACAGGTATACGCGTTTCAGCAGATTGCCTTACTCATTACCTGGTTAAAAATTTTGTGCGTGCTCTTTAAAAAGGCTAGCAGTCAGCTTCCCATTGGTTACAAGGGACCCACCCCTTATTACAAGAAATCCAAAGGGACCAATTGCAAGGTACTAATTAGTACACAGAAAATTTGGATAATCGTACAGTGTTTACATAGAGTCTCCTGATGTGGTTATAATAATCAAATAAACAAACCTACACTACATTGAATATAGGGGGACACAGAAATTATCTGAATTCATCAGCAACCTATATATATATATTCAATGTAGTAGTGTGATATGTGTAAATTTAGAGGTTACAATCTTGCTATGACTTGAGTTTCACGGAGAGTGCTCAGTTCACCAGTTCTCTGCTGCTCAGATGGAACTTCTGCTTCCATGCACTCTGAAATATAACATGACAAAATAAGACATGCTATAAAATAACAGTGAAAAATATGTGTCTAAATAGCGAGATGAACAGTAAAGTAAATGCACAAAATGAAATTAACAACAAATTGTTGAAACTTGCATGAAAACAAAAGCCAAATGAAAAAAATAATAATAAAATGC